>NC_091220.1:17719456-17749456 GCF_040958095.1 Procambarus clarkii | reverse complement strand
ACCCTAGCCTACTATAGTTGTGAATGGAGTTGGCTTCGACTACACCCTAGCCTACTATTGTTGTGAATGGAGTTGGCTTCGACTACACCCTAGCCTATTATAGTTGTGAATGGAGTTGGCTTCGACTACACCCTAGCCTACTATAGTTGTGAATGGAGTTGGCTTCGACTATATAACTACTAGCTATAAGTTCATCTTATAGCTAGTAGTTAACTAGCTCTATAGTTAACAAAAACTAGCTATATGTTCATCTAAAATCCTCATCTCACAGGATGGTTAGTCATACATGGAATCAGGAGAGAGCATTAAATGCGAGATTGACCAATTAACCTCGACAAAGCTTAACTTACATTCGGCAGAAAGGCGAAGAATTAGTGGTGACATGATAAAGGTATACCAGTGGATGAATGGACAAAACAAAGGAGGATATTAATAGGGGGTATTACAAGTATCAACACATATCTGTGTACATGTGTTGTCTTTGTACACTGTACAGGGTGTAGCAGTGCGACCTCTTGACATTTGATCAGAGCCAGAAGTGTAAACATAGCTATATAAATCTATAATTTTAATACTTTTTTATATATCAAATATATGTAAAAGAAGTACACTAGATCCAAAACGCTATGCGTGCTAATGGCTGTACAAGAATGTAAGAACTTTTAATATATATATATATATATATATATATATATATATATGGTTACAAGATATACATGGGTTGATACAAAAATAATAATGCAAAAAGGTGCTTAAAGGTTATGGATCTCTTGAAGAACACAACAATGGGAAACATTGATGAATGTCACAGACGGGTTCGATCATTGTTGCAAGTCAAACACTTCTTCGAATTCCTCTGAAGTTGGACTAGTGCCCAAGACGCAACAGGCATTTCCCCTTTGAATCGCAACACTGAGGCGCTGGAACAAGAAACTTTTTGCTCTCTGGTCTTTTGTAGCGCTGATCAATTTGTCCCCCAATTCCTTCAGGAACTTCAATGCACATTTTCCCCACGAACCGAGGGTCTCCGAGCCGATCGGAACAAAGCTGTAGCAGTGTGCTAGACCTCTGTATTTAATAATTTTCTGCGATTCCCTGAAAGAAGCAGCACCACCGCTTTCACGTGTGCTGTAGTGGAGGTAGGTACTGGCCAGTGTGGCAGCGCACGTGTAGTCCCATACCACTTGCTTACCATCCTTCCAAGGTAGCAAGGTGACCCCATCAGGGCGCTTCTGAGGGTCGTTAGGTCTGGATAAGTGTGGTTCTCTTTGTGCCGGGCAGCGGGCTGTGGCGAGGCTCCTCTTGATGATGTCGTTGACTTCTTCATGTCTTGCAATTTTACCCTGTGATTTACGACATACCAGACCATGACGACCATATTGGTCTGCCATCGCAGTTCCGCAGATGCACCTATGTTCGGTGAGGATGGGGGCGGCAAGGCGAAGGGCAACTCCAATGCGGAGAGCGTCATGACTGAGGCGAGTTCCCAGGGCTGCATTGGGCACAGCAAATAAAAAATCCCCGGCGTGGGGTGCTGTTACCGCTAGGAGGCGGGCTTTGTTTTCAGCATCAGCGTTGTCAATCATTGCTGTGACAGTCTTTTCCATTATGGGGCTATCCCAGTGGGCCTGCTTGTGGTCTTTTGGGACTTGTGGTCGGGGTTGAGGGTGTGCAATGGTGTCCCATTGTCTGGCTGCTTCGATGAACGTTTGATCATGAGTTCCCGCTGTCTCTCTCATACGCTCTGGTAGGATCTGCCCTACCAATTCGTTGGCTGCTGTACATGAGGATAAGAATGCTGGAAGTGCTACCTCAGTTGCCTTTCGTATGCCTATCCCTCCAAATCTCACTGGTAGTGTTGCTTGGTCCCACTGACTGTCATCTAAATCTAGGTTGAGCGCCTTCCTGAATATTGACCTGAGGAGCTTATCATATTGATTTAGAAGTGGGTTGCCAAAAGTTGGTGCACACCTTAAGAAGTATGTTAGCCTGGGCAGGGTAAGGCACTTTGTGAGAAGGTAGAGGGCATCGTGGGAGTCCAAGTCCCCAATTCTCTCTTCCATCCTCTTTAGGTCTCTAAACTTTTCGTCAAGGACTGCAGCAATAGCATTGTGGCCCAGAGGTGCTCCGAGTAGTGTGCTGTCGGTAGGTTTAACGACTGAGGCTTCTGGTAGAACTGATTTCACTGCTCTAATGATTACTTCACTAGATGCAATAATTTCGCACTTGGAGGGGCTAAGAACGAGACCCATGGACTCCCCCCGTGTCTTCACCAGCTGTAAGTCTTCTAGCAGGGAATCTTGTGTGCCTGCCAGAGTGCCATCATCCAGGAACCAGATGTTGAGCTCGCTGGACAGTCTGGTTGTAATTTCTCGAACCGCTATGCAAAAGAGGAACGGTGCAAGTGGGTCACCCTGTTGAATTCCCTCTGCTGAGGTGACTTCATGTTTGCCAAACAGGAGGGTTGAGTCTTTGCTGTAGCCTGCTGACACAAACGGGAGAATGCTTGGGCAATGTTCCTGGACTGCAGTGAGGATTGCTTCCCTTTTGACCGAGTTGAAAGCGTTTTTAAAATCTAATTTTACTACTGCCTGGTCTTCAGTAAGAGAGCTAATGTAGGCTCGTGCAGCATGAGCCGCTGCTTCACAGCCTTGGGGAACTCCAAACCCCAGCTGGTTGGGTTGCAGCATGGTGGCTGCTTCCGTTCGGATACTTCTGACAGCAGCCCTTGCAACTAGGCGGCGAAGTATATATATATATATATATATATATATATATATATATATATATATATATATATATATATATATATATATATATATATATATATATATATATATATATATATATATATATATATATAAATCTGTGACATTATGACAAAACATTAATACCTATCCATAATTTATTGTCCCTATAATCCTGTATTTTTGTATAAAAAAATAATGATCACTTTATTTCAATAAATACCGTATGTTTAATTAGGTAAGTGACATCGGCCGCCAGCGACAATTATCGTATCTAGCGGGCGGCAGCCAGCCAGGAGAGGCCGCAGGTGCACGAGGAAGGATAATAGCCAGGAAACAAACCACCAAGCCGGCGACGGATAATGAAAGTGAGTAAGAAGAAACACGAATCACTCTCCTCCGAACTTTCCGGAATGAGAGTGAAGAAGCGGGCAAGTGGGCGGGCAAGTGGGCGGGTTAGTGGGCGGGTGTTGGGACGTGTGGGCGTGGGCGTTGGGGGGGGGGGAGGATGGGATGGCAACATGGAAGATCATCGCTCTAGGAAAATTGTTGTACGGATGTTATTAGGTTTGAATAATTTTGTTTTAAACATTTAACTGGTGGAGATATTACGTCACGCTCTCTTCTCAGCCTCTCAGCTGGGAAGAGAGCACCTCCTCTCTCCCCCCTTCTCTTATCCCCCTCTTCCTCGACGTCGGCGTTCAATCCCCGACCGTCCACAAGTGGTTGGGCACCATTCCTTCCCTCCCCCGTCCCATCCCAAATCCTTATATCCTGATCACCTTCCCAGTGCTATATAGTCGTAAAGGCTTGGCGCTTTTACCTGATAGTTCTCTCCCCCTCTCACCCCTCCCTTTCTCCTCCCCTCTCACCCCCCTATCCCCTCCCCCTCACCCCCCTCTACACTGCTACAGATCACCATAGCAGAAAAACACAATAGCAATCTTATCTCTCTCTCTCTCTCTCTCTCTCTCTCTCTCTCTCTCTCTCTCTCTCTCTCTCTCTCTCTCTCTCTCTCTCTCTCTCTCTCTCTCTCTCTCTCTCTCTCCTTCCCCCTCCCTCTCAAAGGAGAATACATTCTTAACACAGAAGAAATAAACCTGGTCTGAGAAATAAGACTTCTCGTCCTCGTCAGGCAAGGCGAGGACCGGCACCTGAAGCCTCATTCGGCCCGCGGCCATCTTTCCCGTCCTCGTGACAGACAGCTGTCAAGCCTTGTCCACTTGTAAACATGACAGCCGACGGCTCAAGAGAGATAATGTAACTTAAGGATTTTATACAAATTACCACAGCTGTGGCTGGCGTGAAACGGAGTGGATTTCGTATTGGGGCTGAAGCCTATCAAAACAGATTTTGATAGGCTGATAGTATGATAGATTTTGATAGACTTTGAAATCTGATAGACACATCTCCGTGCCAAGCGTCACACTTCATCCCCCTGCAAGTACAACAAGGCCGGGTTCAAGCCATGGGTGGGGAGGATTGACTGGGCACCGGACCTTAGATGACCGGCGCTATATCCACTTCTGCAGTAATTGAACTCGTTGTAAACAGGTTAAACAGGTCGGTGAACATAGCACAGTTTAACATTCTAAATCCAAATTTTATTATTAACCGAAAGTATGAAAAATATCAAACAAAGGACTGTAAATTTATCACATATCTTCCATCGTTTATTTAGACAAGAGCACAAATAGTCAGGTGGAACAAAATAGCACCTCCAACATGTTTGTTTACACTGATACCCGGCGTAGACAAATCAGCATCAACCGTTGACATTCAGAAACGACAGAAATTTTATATTTACCCCCATGAAAACAAAACCAAAAATCCATAACAACTCGAGGAATAACGACGCAAGCGGCCTACAACACATCACATTAATACAACAACATTAACCCGTCTGTTCGACCCATATATGAAAGCCAATCTAGTGATTTATTTAAAAATGATAATCCCAGAAGAAATGAGCGCGGCCATATTTGTCCCCCCCCCACCCCACCAGCCTCAGAGCAGGAGGTAAACAAAGGTGAATTGTTTATACCTCGCCCCCCTAGACAAATGACTTAATTTGGTAAACAACGCGGGCAAACAAGCACGCTAATTGGAGCCCGGGCGACGAGTAGGCGCCATGTTTAATGTATATTGAGTCAGACTCTCTCTCTCTCTCTCTCTGTCTCTCTCTCTCTCACTTCTGGGAACCTATTTATTACTAGGCGAACAGGAACATTCTAGGTGATAGGCAACGCGCCCAACCATTTCTGACATCGTCAGTGCCACTATTATCCAAATAACCATCACCATCATCGTTGACGTCACCATCATTATCATCATAACTGGCCAATACCAGCGGGGTGAGAGAGAGAGAGAGAGAGAGAGAGAGAGAGAGAGAGAGAGAGAGAGAGAGAGAGAGAGAGAGAGAGAGAGAGAGAGAGAGACAGAGAGAGAGACAGAGAGAGAGACAGAGAGAGAGAGAGTATTAACACCACAAAACAGTGTGGCAGGTGAAATTTAAGAAGCTTGGTGTTAATTAGTTTTCCTGGTGTCGTGTGGAAACTGTGCCCTCACCTAAGTGTACTTACCCATATCTGCAGCAGGGTCGAGTGCTATCTCTCGAGTCCCGCCTTGCCAGCCGCTGCCTAATGGAGTCTCAAGGTAACCAATAAGGTATAGTTTGTCCCATTTACCTACGTGCCTGCGGCTAACCATGTCAACCGTCTATTTCAACCGTCATTACTGTACTCCCGTCATCCTGCACTATCCTATCGCATTCGTGTATAGAAAATAATTGTCTTTATTTGAATTAGAAAATTAACCTCAATTAGAAAATCTCATTCTGGAGATACAATCTTTTCTAACAATCTCTAACAATTTCTAACAATCTTCAGTTGAGAGAAAACTGTCTTTGACAAATCCTTAGGCTTTTTGTGTAGTATTTGACCCAAGTGGTTTTGACTCGAGCCAAACACGCTCCATTGTTTGTTTTAAGCAACTCATAAAACACACACACAACTTTGTGTTTATTTGTGATAGTTTAATTAATAAGGAAGCCAAATGATGCTCGCGTGTCAGGCGTAGATTAGCTTATATGATTTTGATATCAAACGCTTGTCCGAAACGCTTTGCGTACTAGTGGCTTTAGGCATTGTATGTACTAGCTCTCTCTATAAATCCATCAACTTTTGTATCTTACCTTGTATGTATGTATCTTACCTGAATACAAATTTATTTATTTATTATTATTATTTATATAAATACGAGCCGCCATATACGTAAGGATCAATGTCTTGTGCGGGTTCCTGGGGCCAGATTCACGAAAGTACTTACGAACGTGTACATCTTTTCTCAATCTTTGGAGGCTTTGTTTACATTTATTAAACAGTTTACAAGCATGAAAACTTGCCAATCAACTGTTGTTATTGTTATAAACAGCCTCCTGGTGCTTCGGAGCTCATTAACTGTTTAATAATTGTAAACAAAGCCGCCAAAGATTGAGAAAAGATGTATAGGTTCGCAAGTGCTTGCGTATCTGCTTTCGTGAATCTGGCCCCTGGATTCTAATGTCCGAATTTCTCTCCCTATCCTTTCTAGGAGATAATATATTCAATAATCATTATAATATATTTAATATAACACCCAATTGTGCTGTGTACGAGATAATTATGCAATGGTTTATTGTCTGTGTACGAAGTGCAGTGGTTAAGTGTTGACAATGTGATGTCATTCTGATATTACATGTTTGTGTACCATGCACTTCATAATAGTTTACCATATACTTCTTAAGAGCTGAAGGGTTTAATAATATATTAAGATTTAGAGGATTTAATAATCTATTAAGAGCTAAAGGATTTAATAATATATTAAGAATTACAAGATTTAATAATCTATGATAATCTAAGGTCTTGGGCCACTTTACTAATTAATCACGACTTGTAAACTCGTAACAATATTGACCAAATTATTAAATTAATTACATATTACCAATTAGGCTAGAAATTCGAATTTGTGGAGTGGTTTGAATCTCGGACACCATACACACAGTACTGGTACACCATACACACAGTACTGGGACACCATACACACAGTACTGGTACACCATACACACAGTACTGGTACACCATACACACAGTACTGGGACACCATACACACAGTACTAGGACACCATACACACAGTACTGGTACACCATACACACAGTACTAGGACACCATACACACAGTACTGGGACACCATACACACAGTACTGGTACACCATACACACAGTACTGGTACACCATACACACAGTACTGGTACACCATACACACAGTACTGGTACACCATACACACAGTACTGGGACACCATACACACAGTACTAGGACACCATACACACAGTACTGGTACACCATACACACAGTACTAGGACACCATACACACAGTACTGGGACACCATACACACAGTACTGGTACACCATACACACAGTACTGGTACACCATACACACAGTACTGGTACACCATACACACAGTACTGGTACACCATACACACAGTACTGGTACACCATACACACAGTACTGGGACACCATACACACAGCTGGTACTGGTACTGGGACACCATACACAGCTTCCACTGTGTATGGTGTATTTTTATGCTTCAATATACCGAATACATCTCTCCCTAACTGTAGTTTGAGATGCTGGAAGAATTGTGATAAGATACTCTCCCCCTTCATCTCTCTCTCTCTCTATCTCCTGTTTATCTTCGTGTCTCATCTCTTGTCGCCTTCCCTCTCACTCTCCTCCCTCCCTCCCTCCCTCCCTCCCCCCCTCCCCGTCCCTCCCTATATGATGATGTTTCAGGAAGCTTGACAACAGGAGAAATAATCAAGGAATGTCCCTCCCTCCCTCCCTCCCTCCCTCCCTCCCTCCCTCTCTCTCACACCTTCTCCAGTTCTCTCCCCCCTCCCCCCTCACTCCTCCACCCCCCCTCTCTCCCTCACTCCTCCACCCTCTCCCCCTCACCCCTACACCCACACTACTCACCCCTACATCCCTCCCCTCACCCCTACACCCACTCTACTCACCCCTTCATATCATCTCAGGCCAAACTTTCTCTCAACTGATTTAAGTATAAAAATAAATTACCTCACAACCCCTAGAGGATAGAAAGAACAGAAGGAACATGATCACAACATACTAGATACTGAGAGAAAGCAGGACAATAGGACACAGGTGGAAGCAGGAAACACAGAGAAAGCAGGACAAGAGGACACAGGTGGAAGCAGAAAACACAGAGAAAGCAGGACAATAGGACACAGGTGGAAGCAGGAAACACAGAGAAAGCAGGACAATAGGACACAGGTGGAAGCAGGAAACACAGAGAAAGCAGGACAAGAGGACACAGGAGGAAGCAGGAAACACAGAGAAAGCAGGACAAGAGGACACAGGTGGAAGCAGGAAACACAGAGAAAGCAGGACAAGAGGACACAGGTGGAAGCAGGAAACACAGAGAAAGCAGGACAAGAGGACACAGGAGGAAGCAGGAAACACAGAGAAAGCAGGACAAGAGGACACAGGTGGAAGCAGGAAACACAGAGAAAGCAGGACAAGAGGACACAGGTGGAAGCAGGAAACACAGAGAAAGCAGGACAAGAGGACACAGGTGGAAGCAGGAAACACAGAGAAAGCAGGACAAGAGGACACAGGTGGAAGCAGGAAACACAAATGAGCCGAAGGAATGTGAGGAAATACTGGTACCGTGTACGGGCGGTCAACAAGTGGAATGACCTGAAAGAACAAGTTGTGGAAGCCACCTCCACCCACAACTTTAAGGCCACACTCCACCAAGAATTTGAACGTCAGAATAGTTAAGGTGTAAGTCAACAGGTACACCAAGGCCAGGAGGCGGGCCTGCAGAGCTACAACCACACTCCTCCACCCGTAGTCACGGATAGGCTAGCCGCGGCTGTCCACACCACCTGGCTAGCTTCATTTGCTTATCCTTGACGTGTGTGGTGGGTCGGGGGCGGGCAGTAGCCAGCGCCTAGCCTCCCACCTGTCTAACCTCGTCACTATAACAGTCTCAGGATAGTTGCTAGAGTCATCACCGTCCCCCATCCCCACCCCTCTCTCTCTCCCCTCTCACTCCCCTCTCTCTCCCCTCTCTCTCCCCCCCTCTCCCTTCCCCCCTCTCTATGGCTCCTCCTACATGACTCTTTCAGTCCTGCTCTTGTCATTTGTGTGTGTGTGTGTGTGTGTGTGTGTGTGTGTGTGTGTGTGTGTGTGTGTGTGTGTGTGTGTGTGTGTGTGTGTGTGTGTGTGTGTGTGTGTGTGTGTAGAAGTACACACAAAGATGAGAGGAAACTCACTACTCCTCGTACTCACAGCGTACGATAACTCACGACACAGCGTACGATAACTCACGACACAACGTACGATAACTCACGACACAACGTACGATAACTCACGACACAACGTACGATAACTCACGACACAACGTACGATAACTCACGACACAGCGTACGATAACTCACGACACAACGTACGATAACTCACGACACAACGTACGATAACTCACGACACAGCGTACGATAACTCACGACACAACGTACGATAACTCACGACACAACGTACGATAACTCACGACACAGCGTACGATAACTCACGACACAGCGTACGATAACTCACGACACAACGTACGATAACTCACGACACAACGTACGATAACTCACGACACAACGTACGATAACTCACGACACAACGTACGATAACTCACGACACAACGTACGATAACTCACGACACAGCGTACGATAACTCACGACACAACGTACGATAACTCACGACACAACGTACGATAACTCACGACACAGCGTACGATAACTCACGACACAACGTACGATAACTCACGACACAACTTACGATAACTCACGACACAGCGTACGATAACTCACGACACAGCGTACGATAACACGACACAACGTACGATAACTCACGACACAGCGTACGATAACTCACGACACAGCGTACGATAACTCACGACACAGCGTACGACAACTCACGACACAGCGTACGATAACTCACGACACAACGTACGATAACTCACGACACAACGTACGATAACTCACGACACAGCGTACGATAACTCACGACACAACGTACGATAACTCACGACACAGCGTACGATAACTCACGACACAACGTACGATAACTCACGACAGCGTACGATAACTCACGACAGCGTACGATAACTCACGACACAACGTACGATAACTCACGACACAGCGTACGATAACTCACGACACAGCGTACGATAACTCACGACACAACGTGCGAAAAACAATTGGAAATCCCCATATCTGGAGAGAGGCGGGGCCCAGTAGCTGGAGTTTGACCATCAGGCTATGAGAGCCGCGGGTTCTCCAAGGTGAGTCCATAGAAACAGCTGTTGTCTCGTGGATCAATGCTCTCACTCTCACTCTCTCTCTCTCTGTCACCTCTCCCTCTTACTCTCTGTGTCACCTCTCCCTCTCACTCTCTGTGTCACCTCTCCCTCTCTCTCTCTCTGTCACCTCTCCTCTCTCTCTCTTCTCTGGTTCAATTTCCCTTCTTCTCTTCCTATTCCCCTTCTCACAGGTTTTCAGAATTCCTGTTCCTCTCTCTCTCCCTCCATTTTTAGTTGGTCTCTTCCTCACTCTCACTTTCCCTTTTATTCTCTCTCCCTCTTGACCTCTCATTCTCTCCACGTCTCTCTCTCTCTTCCTCATTCTCTTTACTTTCCCCTTCCTCTACCTCCCTCTCTCTCTCCCACTCTCCCTCTCTCTCCCACTCTCCCTCCCTCTCCCTCCCTCCCACTCTCCCTCTCCCCCTCTCCCTCCCTGAACACACAAATCCAGCGTCAGAATTCTTTATTGTTCTCTATATAAAGTGTGGAATATACGAGTCTGGAGCGGGGGGGGAGGGGGGGGAGTTATGAAGCTAGGAACACTGTTGGCGCGATAGAGAGCCGGGCCCAAGAACTGAAACCCAACCAGCGCCGACAATTCCCACCACACAAATTAAAGCGAATCCAATACACAATTATAACATTTAAATAGGAAAAACACGTGGATTAAATTCGAGCGCCTGGGGCCCAAGAGCCGACGCCCGACCCAGCAGACACACGTAGGTAATTACAATTAAAAAAACAGGGCGAACAAGAGGAACAAAAACAATAAATAGAACAAAAAAAACACAGGAGTGAAAATATTGCCTGATGCAAAACAAAAAAAAATTGAGCGACCGGATGTAAGAGTTAAAGATGAGGGGTCCTGTGTAGTGTAGGAGGGTCCTGTGTAGTGTAGGAGGGTCCTGTGTAGTGTAGGAGGGTCCTGTGTAGTGTAGGAGGGTCCTGTGTAGTGTAGGAGGGTCCTGTGTAGTGTAGGAGGGTCCTGTGTAGTGTAGGAGGGTCCTGTGTAGTGTAGGAGGGTCCTGTGTAGTGTAGGAGGGTCCTGTGTAGTGTAGGAGGGTCCTGTGTAGTGTAGGAGGGTCCTGTGTAGTGTAGGAAGGTCCTGTGTAGTGTAGGAGGGTCCTGTGTAGTGTAGGAGGGTCCTGTGTAGTGTAGGAAGGTCCTGTGTAGTGTAGGAGGGTCCTGTGTAGTGTAGGAAGGTCCTGTGTAGTGTAGGAGGGTCCTGTGTAGTGTAGGAGGGTCCTGTGTAGTGTAGGAAGGTCCTGTGTAGTGTAGGAGGGTCCTGTGTAGTGTAGGAAGGTCCTGTGTAGTGTAGGAGGGTCCTGTGTAGTGTAGGAGGGTCCTGTGTAGTGTAGGAGGGTCCTGTGTAGTGTAGGAGGGTCCTGTGTAGTGTAGGAGGGTCCTGTGTAGTGTAGGAGGGTCCTGTGTAGTGTAGGAGGGTCCTGTGTAGTGTAGGAGGGTCCTGTGTAGTGTAGGAGGGTCCTGTGTAGTGTAGGAGGGTCCTGTGTAGTGTAGGAAGGTCCTGTGTAGTGTAGGAGGGTCCTGTGTAGTGTAGGAGGGTCCTGTGTAGTGTAGGAGGGTCCTGTGTAGTGTAGGAGGGTCCTGTGTAGTGTAGGAGGGTCCTGTGTAGTGTAGGAGGGTCCTGTGTAGTGTAGGAGGGTCCTGTGTAGTGTAGGAAGGTCCTGTGTAGTGTAGGAGGGTCCTGTGTAGTGTAGGAGGGTCCTGTGTAGTGTAGGAGGGTCCTGTGTAGTGTAGGAGGGTCCTGTGTAGTGTAGGAGGGTCCTGTGTAGTGTAGGAGGGTCCTGTGTAGTGTAGGAGGGTCCTGTGTAGTGCTATAAAGTCCTATATGGAGCAGGAGCGCGCTCTGGGAGGGTAAATCAGATTGAGACAAGTTCTGGCCTCGGATATATTTAATTTCTGACTCACACACACACAGCACCTTTCCCATCTCCCTTTTTGTAAATTACAACCAATTTCCAAACACACACTCCCCCTAATAGACAATTCTTACCCCTATTACCCCCAAGATCGAAAATCTGTAGATTTATACAAATGCTAAAATCTATGGACATTGAGCCGAACATTTCACATCTACAGGCGTCGTGAAGGAGGGGGTATAGGGGCGGTGCCCCCTACCCTTTTCCCCTTCATAGGGACATTGGGACGGCCCCTGAATCCCCTATGTCATCCCCAATCCATTCAACAGTAATCCTGAAAAGTTTAATGTGGCTATCCCTAGGCATCTGGTATATATATCCTTGGATAGAAATATTCTCCATTTTAGATATAATTTTTGTTTTAAGATTTAGAGCTATTCTTATGATAAATCATTATAAGTATAGAGCTTATCATGAGTTATCATGCCCTAGCCTGAGCCTTATGTAGCCTCGCCTCTATACTTTGTTGCTCTGTGGTGCTCTATGGGGCTCTATGGGCTCTCTGGTGCTCTATGGGCTCTCTGGTGCTCTATGGGGATCTCTGGTGCTCTGTGGTGCTCTATGGTGCTCTCTCACTCCAACTTGTGATAAAAAATTTGTTTTATGTCAGTCCCCCCCCCCCCCCCCTCTCTCTCTCTCTCTCTCTCTCTCTCTCTCTCTCTCTCTCTCTCTCTCTCTCTCTCTCTCTCTCTCTCTCTCTCTCTCTCTCTCTCTCTCTCCCCCTCTCTCTCTCTCTCTCTCTCTCTCTCTCTCTCTCTCTCTCTCTCTCTCTCTCTCTCTCTCTCTCTCTCTCTCTCTCTCTCTCTCTCTCTCTCTCTCTCTCCCTCTCTCCCTCTCTCTCTCTCTCTCTCTCTCTCTCTCTCTCTCTCTCTCTCTCTCTCTCTCTCTCTCTCTCTCTCTCTCTCTCTCTCTCTCTCTCTCTCTCCCTCTCTCTCTCCCTCTCTCTCTCCCTCTCTCTCTCTCTCTCTCTCTCTCCCTCTCTCTCTCTCTCTCTCTCTCTCTCTCTCTCTCTCTCTCTCTCTCTCTCTCTCTCTCTCTCTCTCTCTCTCTCTCTCTCTCTCTCTCTCTCTCTCTCTCTCTCTCCCTCTCTCTCTCTCTCTCTCTCTCTCCCCCTCACTCCTCACTCTCTCCAACATCCTCCTCATTCCATGGAGAGGACATGATCACAACATACAAGATATTATTCCATCACTCTCCTTACCCCTACTAACTTCATTCTCCCTCACTTTCTCCCTTCCCTCCCAGCGTTGCCTCCATTATGTATGATAGTGAGGAGAGAGAGGGAGAGGGAGGGAGAGAGAGGGGGGGCGGGGGGAGGTATCTGATATATATTCATGGTGTTTTAAAAAGTAAAGTTGAAGACACCATCATTCCTCTCTCTCTCTCCCTTCCCATTTCTCTCTCCCTTCCTTTCCTCCCTTACCCATCCCACCCTCCCACAATATTCCTACATCTCCCCTCTCCCCCTCCCCCCTCCCAGTCATCTTCCATCCCGCCAGAGGGAAATATTGATTGATGGAAGAGATTGAGGAGTAAGTTGACAGGTGGGAGTTGTGTGCACTTGTCAGTCACTGGGTCCGGGAGGTGGTAGTTGGTGATGCTGGTAGTGGTGGTTAGTGGGGGTGGTAGTTAGTGGTAGTAGGTGGATGGTAGGGGTGGTTGGGGTGATTAGTGGTGGTAGGGGTGGTTACTGGTGGTAAAAAGGAAGGGGTGGAAAGTAGGTATAAGAAAGGAAGTAGGGAGGGAGAGAGAGAGAGAGAGAGAGAGAGAGAGAGAGAGAGAGAGAGAGAGAGAGAGAGAGAGAGAGAGAGAGAGAGAGAGAGAAAGAGAGTGTCCCCATCTAGTATGCTATTAGCGTGAAAGTATGAGTGAGTTTAAAGGTTTGTGTAGTGTGAGCAGTAGTGGCATATCTGGCATTAAAGAGACACACTCCATACTGAACACTGCCTCTACTACCTGAACTGACGCCCAGGTGGCCTCTGCTTAATTACCTCTCAAAATTACCTTCTATCACTAAACAACACTAAACTAGAAGCATTTGTTTCCACATTTGAATTAAGTATTTGTGGCTGGAGCGTTTAGATACAGCATTTCTAGCAGTCGGGTTTCTAATGCAGCGGGTTTTCTTCCTATTGGGGAGTGTTGTACATGCTGCTATGGCGGTGTGTCCACTCACAGGATGAGTGGCGCTGCCCAATACTGTCACTATGGCGGTGTGTCCACTCACAGGATGAGTGGCGCTGCCCAATACTGTCACTATGGCGGTGTGTCCACTCACAGGATGAGTGGCGCTGCCCAATACTGTCACTATGGCGGTGTGTTCACTCACAGGATGAGTGGCGCTGCCCAATACTGTCACTATGGCGGTGTGTCCACTCACAGGATGAGTGGCGCTGCCCAATACTGTCACTATGGCGGTGTGTCCACTCACAGGATGAGTGGCGCTGCCCAATACTGTCACTATGGCGGTGTGTCCACTCACAGGATGAGTGACGCTGCCCAATACTGTCACTATGGCGGTGTGTCCACTCACAGGATGAGTGACGCTGCCCAATACTGTCACTATGGCGGTGTGTCCACTCACAGGATGAGTGACGCTGCCCAATACTGTCACTATGGCGGTGTGTCCACTCACAGGATGAGTGACGCTGCCCAATACTGTCACTATGGCGGTGTGTCCACTCACAGGATGAGTGACGCTGCCCAATACTGTCACTATGGCGGTGTGTCCACTCACAGGATGAGTGACGCTGCCCAATACTGTCACTATGGCGGTGTGTCCACTCACAGGATGAGTGGCGCTGCCCAATACTGTCACTATGGTGGTGTGTCCACTCACAGGATGAGTGACGCTGCCCAATACTGTCACTATGGCGGTGTGTCCACTCACAGGATGAGTGACGCTGCCCAATACTGTCACTATGGCGGTGTGTCCACTCACAGGATGAGTGGCGCTGCCCAATACTGTCACTATGGTGGTGTGTCCACTCACAGGATGAGTGGCGCTGCCCAATACTGTCACTATGGCGGTGTGTCCACTCACAGGATGAGTGACGCTGCCCAATACTGTCACTATGGCGGTGTGTCCACTCACAGGATGAGTGGCGCTGCCCAATACTGTCACTATGGTGGTGTGTCCACTCACAGGATGAGTGACGCTGCCCAATACTGTCACTATGGCGGTGTGTCCACTCACAGGATGAGTGGCGCTGCCCAATACTGTCACTATGGCGGTGTGTCCACTCACAGGATGAGTGGCGCTGCCCAATACTGTCACTATGGCGGTGTGTCCACTCACAGGATGAGTGACGCTGCCCAATACTGTCACTATGGTGGTGTGTCCACTCACAGGATGAGTGGCGCTGCCCAATACTGTCACTATGGCGGTGTGTCCACTCACAGGATGAGTGGCGCTGCCCAATACTGTCACTATGGCGGTGTGTTCACTCACAGGATGAGTGACGCTGCCCAATACTGTCACTATGGCGGTGTGTCCACTCACAGGATGAGTGGCGCTGCCCAATACTGTCACTATGGCGGTGTGTCCACTCACAGGATGAGTGGCGCTGCCCAATACTGTCACTATGGCGGTGTGTCCACTCACAAGATGAGTGACGCTGCCCAATACTGTCACTATGGCGGTGTGTCCACTCACAGGATGAGTGGCGCTGCCCAATACTGTCACTATGGCGGTGTGTCCACTCACAAGATGAGTGATGCTGCCCAATACTGTCACTATGGTGGTGTGTCCACTCACAGGATGAGTGGCGCTGCCCAATACTGTCACTATGGCGGTGTGTCCACTCACAAGATGAGTGATGCTGCCCAATACTGTCACTATGGCGGTGTGTCCACTCACAGGATGAGTGGCGCTGCCCAATACTGTCACTATGGTGGTGTGTCCACTCACAAGATGAGTGATGCTGCCCAATACTGTCACTATGGCGGTGTGTCCACTCACAGGATGAGTGGCGCTGCCCAATACTGTCACTATGGCGGTGTGTCCACTCACAGGATGAGTGACGCTGCCCAATACTGTCACTATGGCGGTGTGGTCACTCACAGGATGAGTGACGCTGCCCAATACTGTCACTATGGCGGTGTGTCCACTCACAGGATGAGTGACGCTGCCCAATACTGTCACTATGGCGGTGTGGTCACTCACAGGATGAGTGGCGCTGCCCAATACTGTCACTATGGCGGTGTGGTCACTCACAGGATGAGTGGCGCTGCCCAATACTGTCACTATGGCGGTGTGTCCACTCACAGGATGAGTGGCGCTGCCCAATACTGTCACTATGGCGGTGTGTCCACTCACAGGATGAGTGGCGCTGCCCAATACTGTCACTATGGCGGTGTGTCCACTCACAGGATGAGTGGCGCTGCCCAATACTGTCACTATGGCGGTGTGGTCACTCACAGGATGAGTGACGCTGCCCAATACTGTCACTATGGCGGTGTGTCCACTCACAGGATGAGTGACGCTGCCCAATACTGTCACTATGGCGGTGTGTCCACTCACAGGATGAGTGACGCTGCCCAATACTGTCACTATGGCGGTGTGTTCACTCACAGGATGAGTGACGCTGCCCAATACTGTCACTATGGCGGTGTGTCCACTCACAGGATGAGTGACGCTGCCCAATACTGTCACTATGGCGGTGTGTCCACTCACAGGATGAGTGACGCTGCCCAATACTGTCACTATGGCGGTGTGTCCACTCACAGGATGAGTGACGCTGCCCAATACTGTCACTATGGTGGTGTGTCCACTCACAGGATGAGTGGCGCTGCCCAATACTGTCACTATGGCGGTGTGTCCACTCACAAGATGAGTGGTGCTGCCCAATACTGTCACTATGGCGGTGTGTCCACTCACAGGATGAGTGGCGCTGCCCAATACTGTCACTATGGTGGTGTGTCCACTCACAAGATGAGTGGCGCTGCCCAATACTGTCACTATGGCGGTGTGTCCACTCACAGGATGAGTGGCGCTGCCCAATACTGTCACTATGGCGGTGTGTCCACTCACAGGATGAGTGACGCTGCCCAATACTGTCACTATGGCGGTGTGGTCACTCACAGGATGAGTGACGCTGCCCAATACTGTCACTATGGCGGTGTGTCCACTCACAGGATGAGTGACGCTGCCCAATACTGTCACTATGGCGGTGTGGTCACTCACAGGATGAGTGGCGCTGCCCAATACTGTCACTATGGCGGTGTGGTCACTCACAGGATGAGTGGCGCTGCCCAATACTGTCACTATGGCGGTGTGTCCACTCACAGGATGAGTGGCGCTGCCCAATACTGTCACTATGGCGGTGTGTCCACTCACAGGATGAGTGGCGCTGCCCAATACTGTCACTATGGCGGTGTGTCCACTCACAGGATGAGTGGCGCTGCCCAATACTGTCACTATGGCGGTGTGGTCACTCACAGGATGAGTGACGCTGCCCAATACTGTCACTATGGCGGTGTGTCCACTCACAGGATGAGTGACGCTGCCCAATACTGTCACTATGGCGGTGTGTCCACTCACAGGATGAGTGACGCTGCCCAATACTGTCACTATGGCGGTGTGTTCACTCACAGGATGAGTGACGCTGCCCAATACTGTCACTATGGCGGTGTGTCCACTCACAGGATGAGTGACGCTGCCCAATACTGTCACTATGGCGGTGTGTCCACTCACAGGATGAGTGACGCTGCCCAATACTGTCACTATGGCGGTGTGTCCACTCACAGGATGAGTGGCGCTGCCCAATACTGTCACTATGGCGGTGTGGTCACTCACAGGATGAGTGGCGCTGCCCAATACTGTCACTATGGCGGTGTGTCCACTCACAGGATGAGTGGCGCTGCCCAATACTGTCACTATGGCGGTGTGTCCACTCACAGGATGAGTGGCGCTGCCCAATACTGTCACTATGGCGGTGTGTCCACTCACAGGATGAGTGGCGCTGCCCAATACTGTCACTATGGCGGTGTGGTCACTCACAGGATGAGTGACGCTGCCCAATACTGTCACTATGGCGGTGTGTCCACTCACAGGATGAGTGACGCTGCCCAATACTGTCACTATGGCGGTGTGTCCACTCACAGGATGAGTGACGCTGCCCAATACTGTCACTATGGCGGTGTGTTCACTCACAGGATGAGTGACGCTGCCCAATACTGTCACTATGGCGGTGTGTCCACTCACAGGATGAGTGACGCTGCCCAATACTGTCACTATGGCGGTGTGTCCACTCACAGGATGAGTGACGCTGCCCAATACTGTCACTATGGCGGTGTGTCCACTCACAGGATGAGTGACGCTGCCCAATACTGTCACTATGGCGGTGTGTCCACTCACAGGATGAGTGACGCTGCCCAATACTGTCACTATGGCGGTGTGTCCACTCACAGGATGAGTGACGCTGCCCAATACTGTCACTATGGCGGTGTGTTCACTCACAGGATGAGTGGCGCTGCCCAATACTGTCACTATGGCGGTGTGGTCACTCACAGGATGAGTGACGCTGCCCAATACTGTCACTATGGCGGTGTGTCCACTCACAGGATGAGTGACGCTGCCCAATACTGTCACTATGGCGGTGTGTCCACTCACAGGATGAGTGACGCTGCCCAATACTGTCACTATGGCGGTGTGTTCACTCACAGGATGAGTGACGCTGCCCAATACTGTCACTATGGCGGTGTGTCCACTCACAGGATGAGTGACGCTGCCCAATACTGTCACTATGGCGGTGTGTCCACTCACAGGATGAGTGACGCTGCCCAATACTGTCACTATGGCGGTGTGTCCACTCACAGGATGAGTGGCGCTGCCCAATACTGTCACTATGGCGGTGTGGTCACTCACAGGATGAGTGGCGCTGCCCAATACTGTCACTATGGCGGTGTGTCCACTCACAGGATGAGTGGCGCTGCCCAATACTGTCACTATGGCGGTGTGTCCACTCACAGGATGAGTGGCGCTGCCCAATACTGTCACTATGGCGGTGTGTCCACTCACAGGATGAGTGGCGCTGCCCAATACTGTCACTATGGCGGTGTGGTCACTCACAGGATGAGTGACGCCGCCCAATACTGTCACTATGGCGGTGTGTCCACTCACAGGATGAGTGACGCTGCCCAATACTGTCACTATGGCGGTGTGTCCACTCACAGGATGAGTGACGCTGCCCAATACTGTCACTATGGCGGTGTGTTCACTCACAGGATGAGTGACGCTGCCCAATACTGTCACTATGGCGGTGTGTCCACTCACAGGATGAGTGACGCTGCCCAATACTGTCACTATGGCGGTGTGTCCACTCACAGGATGAGTGACGCTGCCCAATACTGTCACTATGGCGGTGTGTCCACTCACAGGATGAGTGACGCTGCCCAATACTGTCACTATGGCGGTGTGTCCACTCACAGGATGAGTGACGCTGCCCAATACTGTCACTATGGCGGTGTGTCCACTCACAGGATGAGTGACGCTGCCCAATACTGTCACTATGGCGGTGTGTTCACTCACAGGATGAGTGACGCTGCCCAATACTGTCACTATGGCGGTGTGTCCACTCACAGGATGAGTGACGCTGCCCAATACTGTCACTATGGCGGTGTGTCCACTCACAGGATGAGTGACGCTGCCCAATACTGTCACTATGGCGGTGTGTTCACTCACAGGATGAGTGACGCTGCCCAATACTGTCACTATGGCGGTGTGTCCACTCACAGGATGAGTGGCGCTGCCCAATACTGTCACTATGGCGGTGTGTCCACTCACAGGATGAGTGCCGCTGCCCAATACTGTCACTATGGCGGTGTGTCCACTCACAGGATGAGTGACGCTGCCCAATACTGTCACTATGGCGGTGTGTTCACTCACAGCATGAGTGACGCTGCCCAATACTGTCACTATGGCGGTGTGTCCACTCACAGGATGAGTGACGCTGCCCAATACTGTCACTATGGCGGTGTGTCCACTCACAGGATGAGTGGCGCTGCCCAATACTGTCACTATGGCGGTGTGTCCACTCACAGGATGGGTGGCGCTGTCCAATACTGTCACTATGGCGGTGTGTCCACTCACAGGATGAGTGGCGCTGCCCAATACCGTCACTATGGCGGTGTGTCCACTCACAGGATGAGTGACGCTGCCCAATACTGTCACTATGGTGGTGTGGTCACTCACAGGATGAGTGACGCTGCCCAATACTGTCACTATGGCGGTGTGTCCACTCACAGGATGAGTGACGCTGCCCAATACTGTCACTATGGCGGTGTGTCCACTCACAGGATGAGTGACGCTGCCCAATACTGTCACTATGGCGGTGTGTCCACTCACAGGATGAGTGACGCTGCCCAATACTGTCACTATGGCGGTGTGTCCACTCACAGGATGAGTGACGCTGCCCAATACTGTCACTATGGCGGTGTGTCCACTCACAGGATGAGTGACGCTGCCCAATACTGTCACTATGGTGGTGTGGTCACTCACAGGATGAGTGACGCTGCCCAATACTGTCACTATGGTGGTGTGGTCACTCACAGGATGAGTGACGCTGCCCAATAAACTCGCCGCTGGAGGCAAAATTTAAATTAATATAGTTTGCTTCTAGAACCTTCTCAATTTAACTCGTTCCAGTTTCCCACTAATACGCAAAAATAAAACTTTCTAACGTCTCTATGACTGTCTCGATTGATCTCTGTTGGTCATCATTGCAAACATGCCCTAATTTTTCCTCTCTTTTAATTACCTTTTATGTCTTTATCATGTCTCCCGTTTTCTAGCGATGTCAGGTCTACTTCTTTCGGTCGCTCTTCACGCCCACATCACTTGCAATTCTGGGACGAGTCTCGTTGCCAACTCCTGAAACTTTTTCGAGTTTTCTTGTGTTTCTTTTTGGTTGGGTTACATGATGGGGCTGCATACTCTAAGGCTGGTCTCACATAGGTGGTGTACAGCGAATTAAATGATTCATATTTAGTCTCCTGAATGCTGGTGTAGAGTCCGCTGCTGTCGTTATCCTATTTATATGAGCCTCCGGAGTTAGGTTTGGTGTTACGTCCACTCCCAGGTCTCTTTCTGGAGTAGTTACAGGGAGGTAGTTTTCCTTCACTGTGTCCTGGTCCTTTGTGCTCCTTTCACCTGTTTCCATTTACATCACCTTGCACTTGTTGGCGTTGAAGTCCAGAAGCCATTTCTTACACCAACTCAGCACCTTGTTTAAGTCATCTTGGAGATTTATGATCCTCATCTGTCACAACTCTTCTCAATAATCGTCTACAAACATCGACATATCGGACTTTTCTCTTGTAAACAAACCATTAACATAAATGAGAAATATAATTGGACCCAGCATTGATTTTGTTTCTGATATTGCAATTTTACCCAGGTTATTTTTCCACTAATCATTGCCTTTTATCTCATCTGCTTTGTTGGCAACTGTATCAGCATTGGTGTACCGTATCTTGAGACTCTTCTTGGAGAGTGTTTACAGGAACTCTTGAGACACTCCTGACTGTTTCTACTGCATAAGCTGCAAGTGAGAGATTAATCGATGCAATATTGTGATGAATGAGAAGTTGGAAAAAAAGGAAAAACAGCCACCTCCATAACATCTATATACAACAACAGCTACAACCACAACAGCTACAACCACAACAGCCACAACCACAACAGCTACAACCACAACAGCCACAACCACAACAGCTACAACCACAACAGCCACAACCACAACAGCTACAACCACAACAGCTACAACCACAACAGCTACAACCACAACAGCCACAACCACAACAGCCACAACCACAACAGCTACAACCACAACAGCTACAACCACAACAGCCACAACCACAACAGCCACAACCACAACAGCTACAACTACAACAGCCACAACTACAACAGCTACAACCACAACAGCTACAACCACAACAGCCACAACCACAACAGCTACAACCACAACAATAGGCACTCCTACAACAACTTATACAACAACAGTGTAACACCACCCTATTGTAACACCACCCTAAAATGTACCACTATAATGGAACACCACTATAATGGAACACTAAACTATCCTGAGTAACACTTCCTCATCGGTTGCACTTCATAACACTGTTATGAGCTGACATATGATGGTTACAACCAAAGGTACACTGCCAATAAGGAAATGCTAACACAGAGATTAAATACGCTGCCACCATCTGCCTTTGACCATTGAAACTATATCAAGCAACGAGGCAAGAAACATTGCTTGACTTGGAGAGTACTTTCTATGACTGTCATTAATTTTGAAAACGGTTGTCAGCCACTATATCCAAAAGGCTAAGAGGATTCAACAATTGACACAGACGGGAAATTTAACGAGTTTATTGAGACCAAAATTATGTCAATCACTACTTATACATGCTACACTAACACTGGCAAAAAGTTAAGAAATTTGGACATGGAACAAAAACTCAGAGATCACACACATTACCTTAAGCTATCTCTCTCCCGGGCTGAGATGTTCTTCACAGCCCCGCTCTCGATCCCGGTGTACCGCCCTCTGCTCTCCTATGTTCCTACAGGCCCTCTATATACAACCCCCACAGGGGGGAGGGGGAGATCTGCTGTTGCTACCCACCAAAAGTGTACAAACACTCAAGAAATATTTAAAAAAGCTTGTTTGACATTCACCATACACTCTTCAAGAGAGGAGTTATTAATTACGTGTGTGGCTGACCCAGAATGTTTGAGGTCAGTCTCGCTGCCAACATGACCCCCTCTATGATGATAACTCAGCTACACTCTAGGTGACGAAGCACCGTCTGCGGCCTTATCGTTAAGATCTAGAACTCGAGGCATCTCCATGTACCTCAGAAATATATCAGTAAGCGTCCTTCACTGACAATTTCCCAGACAACCTGCCGAACAGATTGCTGTACAACCTATAACTGGGTTGTACACCCCTGGAAGCTATGAAGAGAAACGAGAACTAATTTCTGTCCATAGATTTCAGAGCGACGCGCATACCCCAAACTTTCTCTAGTTTCCCGTATGTCGCACTAATCATAACACTTAAAATACGTGTGGCCCCGAGCAACGAAATCGCGAGCCCGCCTAAACTAACAAACAACTACGTGGCCACTGAGCAGCCGCCGGCGCGCAGGACTCCAATAAAGTGTGAACACACCCACAATTTATTGGACCACCGCTAGCACCATTGTAACACCACCCTATTGTAACACCACCCTAAAATGTACCACTATAATGGAACACCACTATAATGGAACACTAAACTATCCTGAGTAACACTTCCTCATCGGTTGCACTTCATAACACTGTTATGAGCTGACATATGATGGTTACAACCAAAGGTACACTGCCAATAAGGAAATGCTAACACAGAGATTAAATACGCTGCCACCATCTGCCTTTGACCATTGAAACTATATCAAGCAACGAGGCAAGAAACATTGCTTGACTTGGAGAGTACTTTCTATGACTGTCATTAATTTTGAAAACGGTTGTCAGCCACTATATCCAAAAGGCTAAGAGGATTCAACAATTGACACAGACGGGAAATTTAACGAGTTTATTGAGACCAAAATTATGTCAATCACTACTTATACATGCTACACTAACACTGGCAAAAAGTTAAGAAATTTGGACATGGAACAAAAACTCAGAGATCACACACATTACCTTAAGCTATCTCTCTCCCGGGCTGAGATGTTCTTCACAGCCCCGCTCTCGATCCCGGTGTACCGCCCTCTGCTCTCCTATGTTCCTACAGGCCCTCTATATACAACCCCCACAGGGGGGAGGGGGAGATCTGCTGTTGCTACCCACCAAAAGTGTACAAACACTCAAGAAATATTTAAAAAAGCTTGTTTGACATTCACCATACACTCTTCAAGAGAGGAGTTATTAATTACGTGTGTGGCTGACCTCTGACCTGGCCAAAAGGGGGAGATCCAGGGATGTTTACACATAAGAATCTGGAGTCTAATTTCCTTGCATGAAATATTACATACTTGAAACTATGCTGACTAAGACTAACCCAGGAATTTTTAATCAATATACAAGATAAACCGGAGGTCATCTGGGCTGACCTCTTGGAGAAGGCTTCCCTGGGTGTGAACTCTAAGGGGGGGGGGGGATCATGGGTGTTACAACAGCCACTCTTACAACAGCTACAACCACAACAATAGGCACTCCTACAACAACTTATACAACAACAGCCACTCTTACAACAGCTACAACCACAACAATAGGCACTCCTACAACAACTTATACAACAACAGCCACTCTTACAACAGCTACAACCACAACAATAGGCACTCCTACAACAACTTATACAACAACAGCCACTCTTACAACAGCTACAACCACAACAATAGGCACTCCTACAACAACTTATACAACAACAGCCACTCCTACAACAGCTACAACCACAACAATAGGCACTCCTACAACAACTTATACAACAACAGCTACAACCACAACAGCTACAACCACAACAATAGGCACTCCTACAACAACTTATACAACAACAGCCACTCCTACAACAGCTACAACCACAACAATAGGCACTCCTACAACAACTTATACAACAACAGCCACTCTTACAACAGCTACAACCACAACAATAGGCACTCCTACAACAACTTATACAACAACAGCCACTCCTACAACAGCTACAACCACAACAATAGGCACTCCTACAACAACTTATACAACAACAGCTACAACCACAACAGCTACAACCACAACAATAGGCACTCCTACAACAACTTATACAACAACAGCTACAACCACAACAGCTACAACCACAACAATAGGCACTCCTACAACAACTTATACAACAACAGCCACTCCTACAACAGCCACAACCACAAAATCCACAAGAGCTACAAGCCACAAGGGCCACAATTAAAATATAATAAATGAAGACCTAACCAGTGAGTGAACAAAGGATCGCATGAGTAACAGTGAATAATGAAGAGGTGAGCGCATTATGAATAAAATATTCACTGAATTATTTACTGCAAGAAGGTTGGAATTGGCCTTAGCTCTATGGGCCGGCTCTATGGACCGGATTGGTCCATAAGAGCGATGACTCTATGTAGCGGGACTTTATATGTGGGGGTGGCACTGTAAGTGGGGTAGCTCAATGGCCTCTACGGCTCTATGAGAGAGAGAGAGAGAGAGAGAGAGAGAGAGAGAGAGAGAGAGAGAGAGAGAGAGAGAAAGAAAGAGAGAGAGAGAGAGAGAGAGAGAGAGAGAGAGAGAGAGAGAGAGAGAGAGAGAGAGAGAGAGAGACTGACTGACTTTGAAACAGAGAGAGAATCCGGATTCAAGGTGGATGGCTCCTACGAGAACGGTTCTAGGAGAGACAATCCCCCCAATGGCTTCCTTCAGTGCGTTCTTTTCATGCAAGTTTTCTGGAAGAAAATGGAGGGGGGGGGGGTATCTGGACGGACGGACACACACACACACACACTTGTGTGTGTGTGTGTGTGTGTGTGTGTGTGTGTGTGTGTGTGTTTGGTGTCCCTTCTCTCCAGATGTGCTACCAGGTTTTTTCTCACGATCTTCTCCATCACCTTGCATGGTATACAAGTCAAGGACACTGGCCTGTAGTTCAGTGCCTCTTTTTGTGTATTGAGACCACATTCGCCGTCTTCCAAATTTCTGGTAGGTCTCCTGTCTTCAGTAACCTACTATACACTATGGAGAGTGGCAAGCAGAGTGCCTCTGCACACTCTTTCAGTACCCATGGCGAGAACGGTTCTTGAGAACACAAGTTTTAGAAGCTTGTGTAAGGAACCTTTCAGAACATTATATACCACATATGTCAGACCAATCCTGGAGTATGCAGCTCCAGCATGGAGTCCATATCTAGTCAAGCATAAGACCAAACTGGAAAAGGTTCAAAGGTTTGCCACCAGACTAGTACCCGAGCTGAGAGGTATGAGCTACGAGGAGAGACTACGGGAATTAAACCTCACGCCACTGGGAGACAGAAGAGTTAGGGGGGGACATGATCACCACATACAAGATTCTCAAGGAAATTGATAGAGTAGATAAAGACAGGCTATTTAACACAAGAAGCACACGCACTAGGGGACACAGGTGGAAACTGAGTGCCCAAATGAGCCACAGAGATATTAGAAAGAACTTTTTTAGTGTCAGAGTAGTTGACAAATGGAATGCATTAGGAAGTGATGTGGTGGAGGCTGACTCCATACACAGTTTCAAGTGTAGATATGATAGAGCCCAATAGGCTCAGGAACCTGTACACCTGTTGATTGACGGTTGAGAGGCGGGACCAAAGAGCCAGAGCTCAACCCCCGCAAGCACAATTAGATGAGTACAATTAGGTGAGTACACACACACACACACAAAGTAATTCAGCTGAGTGGTTTCTTGAGCAACCAATTCACTCTTCCTGTCCCTTCCTCTCCTCTCCCTCCGTCCCTCCCTGTGTCCTTCCTTCCTTCCATCTCTCCATTCCTCATTCTCTCCCATCCTCCCTCTCCCACTTCCTTCCTCCCTCCCTTTCCATCTCCCTTTACTCATTCCCTATCATCCTCTTTTCCTTATCTCTTGTTGTATCTACTTTTCCTCCATCTTCATTCCTCTAAGGGTCAATTAAGGGTTAAGGGTCAATTAAGGACCCTAAGGGTCAAATAAGGACCCTAAGGGGTCAATTAGGGACCCTAACGGTCAATTAAGAACCAAACTGTCACTTAAGGACCTAAGGGTCAATTAAGGACCTAAGGGTCAATTAAGGACCCAAAGGGGTCAATTAGGGACCCTAAGGGGTCAATTAGGGACCCTAACGGTCAATTAAGAACCTAACTGTCAATTAAGAACCCAACTGTCAATTAAGGACCTAAGGGTCAATTAAGGACCTAAGGGTCAATTAAGGACCTAAGGGTCAATTAAGGACCTAAGGGTCAATTAAGGACCTAAGGGTCAATTAAGGACCTAAGGGTCAATTAAGGACCTAAGGGTCAATTAAGGACCTAAGGGTCAATTAAGGACCTAAGGGTCAATTAAGGATCTAAGGGTCAATTAAGGACCTAAGGGTCAATTAAGGACCTAAGGGTCAATTAAGGACCTAAGGGTCAATTAAGGACCATTATTTTCATGTTTAATAACAGTTAATACAAACATTGCAAAAAAAGGTAAATTTCTATACTCTCTGAAATCTTAATAATTTATCCTGTATGTATATATTAATTTTTTTATTTTCAGTTAGATTATTATCAGTTTATATAGATTCCATTTTTATATTTATTCAATTTCAAATTATATTACTATTGTCTCGGCTCAAGATATCATATCTATATAATTGGGAGTGTCTATTGGATTATTTTCAATGATACAGTCAGGTAATTATTGTAAATTATCAAAATAATTCGGCAAGCTAGGATAACAGGGGAGCCGGTCGGCCGAGCGGACAGCACGCTGGACTTGTGATCCTGTGGTCCCGGGTTCGATCCCAGGTGCCGGCGAGAAACAATGGGCAGAGTTTCTTTCACCCTATGCCCCTGTTACCTTGCAGTAAAATAGGTACCTGGGTGTTAGTCAGCTGTCACGGGCTGCTTCCTGGGGGTGGAGGCCTGGTCGAGGACCGGGCCGCGGGGACACTAAAGCCCCGAAATCATCTCAAGATAACCTCAAGATAACTAAATCATTTTTCCCAGTCAACTATTGTGTTATTTAAATCGTCAAAGATTACTGTGTTGTTGTGAATAATTGAATTTCAGTGTATAACAGCATGAGGGTTAGGTTAGGTTAGGTTAGGTCAGGTTAGGTTAGGTTAGGTCGTGTTTACACAATTCCAAAACTGGATTTCAACCTATTAACACAGTGAATGTTGGCATCCGAGTCTTGTGATTCGCCAGTCTGGATTTGTAACATGATTAGGTTCTCTTGTGGGCATGATTCATGTCTCCTTTTCCATGTGGACCTAATCCTTACCCTTCTCTCATGTGGACCTAATCCTTATCCCTCTTTTAGGTAACCCAATCCCTGCCCTTCTCTCACGTGAACCCAATCCTTACCCCTCTCTCACGGACCCAATCCCTGCCCCTCTCTCGCGTGGAACCAATCCCTGGGACCCAATCTTCGTAAGATATATCGAAGGCTGAATCCTGCCATAAGTGACTGTTTTGTTACTTATTTTCCTGCACATACCACAGAGGGCGCTGAGGTGGGGATCACCTGGTGGCTGTTAGGGCTTCAATTGGCCCCTTGTTACCATGCTGCTTCCTGTGATTGTGAGGGAGCACCTCATGGTGGCTCTCTGATTGAATTCTGATTTGTTGTCGGGAGGGAATTAGGAGGGAGGGTAGAGAGGGAGGGTTAAGTATGGGAAGTTAGGAGGAGGGAAATGGTGTATAAAGGGGAGGGAAAAGGGGGAAGGAGATAAAAGGGGTTTGAGTGAAGGGTAGTGGAAGGGGAAGACTATAACAATAATAGTGGGTAATAGTGGGTTACGACCCTCTTGAGTCATTATGTACACGCGAGGCTTGACCTGAGCTCACCCTTCTCCCTCACCCTCCTTCTCCCTCCTTCTCCCTCACCCCCCCCATCTCCCTCACCCTCCCCTCTCGTCCCTTACACCCTCTTACCCCCCTACCCAATTCCCTTCCTCCCTCACCCCCACCCTATCACCCTCCACCCACACCCTTCTACACCCAGGCCTCTCCAACACACAAAACAAAATAATCCATGTTCTTCCTTCTTTGTTTTGCCTCCAACTGATTCCCATTTACATCTATATTCCTCCATTTCCATCTTTACTCTTTCCATTTCCTCCCTTGTCTCTTCTTCCTCTCCTATTTATCCTAACGTCTGGTCTCTGGGTCTCCTGCATCATCTGGGTCTCCAGCATGTTGACGTTCGCGGCACAAATCCGTCTGGACATCCGCGAACGGACCAGCAAATGTTTTCATTAATGGATTTTGAGAGAATTTTATGTAGCCTACTGCAAGTCATGTTCAATATTTCCTAGCCATGAAAATATTATATATTTGTGACATATATAATAATAAATCCAATACTAAAATAGTTCTTAAAAAGGGCCAAACTACGATTAATCTCGAATTAATTTAATTTGGAGATTAAACCTATGAAATTGGAGTTTTAAAAATACAAATTCTTAACGTTAAAAAACCGATATTATTCATTATTTTGCGAATATCTAATGAATAAATGAATTCTAGAACTCGATATCTGAAGAAAATACAAAAAACACAGAAAACGGAATGCGGAAAGAGCTGCCACTCGCCAAAACAGAAAACTGTTAAGCTGAGGTCGAGATACAATTACCATTAACCGCTAAGGAACAATGACAGGGGAGAGAGAGAGAGAGAGAGAGAGAGAGAGAGAGAGAGAGAGAGAGAGAGAGAGAGAGAGAGAGAGAGAGAGAGAGAGAGAGAGAGAGAGAGAGAGAGAGAGAGAGAGAATCACCAAATCACGTTGAAAATCTATATTTTCGCAATGTAGGCCTCTCCATAAGTCAACATCCTCTAGATCTATCCATTGCCTTATGCAACAAACAATTGTACATCAAATAACATTTTCGGTCAAAAATTTATTTTTTGCTTGAACCCATGAAAATCTTTCTAGTTGGGTTTATATATATTATTGTACTGCGGACTTGGAAAGCTGTTCACAAATCACTATAGAACTCGGTTTATTTCAACACAATGAGAGTTAGTGACTTTGCACAAATGGAATTTGAATGCCAGGAATGTTTTACGACCCATTGTAACTTTTGTGCATCTTAAATAAATTAATACTTGCATATACTATATACTCCTATACGACTTAACACCAAAATGTATTTAATAACTCTGAGATATATGGAATAGAGAGACCAACGCCTTA
>NC_091220.1:17551351-17718956 GCF_040958095.1 Procambarus clarkii | reverse complement strand
CCGCTGCCACCAGTGCTGGCCTTGCTGGCCCCTTGTGTCAACAGTCAGTGACACATGTCAGTCAACACGCCTTCCTCTCACGCCAGTGGAGGCTCCCACTCCTCCAAGACCTCGTCTAAGATCCCCTCCAAGACCCCTTCCTCGCCCCCAGGATCACTTGCTCACAACCTGTCTTATCTCCCTTGGATAACTCATGCATGACGAATATTAGTTTAAAGATCGTTTCACGAATACTGATATGTTCGTCTTGAGAACCCATCAAAATTGTTTATGCTAAAATATCTAATTCGGAATTATTGTAATTCGAAGAATTGATTCGTAATGCGTTGACTCGAAAGATCCTTACCAGGAGGATTTAAATGTAAATATTCTTTAAGGAAAGACATCACTGTGACATAACACAGCCTTGAAGATCCCACGCCAGGATAAACTCTGTTTAAAGAATTATATAAGAAAAATTGCCTAAAAAAGAGAGAGATAGATGGGTGTGTGAAGGGTCTTGCTTGGAGGATGTCTGACCGGAGGAGGAGCTGAGTCATGCCGTCTTAAACCAGAGAAACAGCCACTTTGTGTAGTGGGGAAGATGGCGGTGTCCCTGACATGTTTCTCCACGTGACACTCCTCATGTTCCTGTTGCTGCTCCTGCTCTTCCAGCAGTAAGAGCAGCTGCTGTTACTGCTGGAGCAGCTGCTGTTACTGCTGGAGCAGCTGCTCTTACTGCTGGAGCAGCTGCTGTTACTGCTGGAGCAGCTGCTCTTACTGCTGGAGCAGCTGCTCTTACTGCTGGAGCAGCTGCTGTTACTGCTGGAGCAGCTGCTCTTACTGCTGGAGCAGCTGCTCTTACTGCTGGAGCAGCTGCTCTTACTGCTGGAGCAGCTGCTGTTACTGCTGGAGCAGCTGCTCTTACTGCTGGAGCAGCTGCTGTTACTGCTGGAGCAGCTGCTCTTACTGCTGGAGCAGCTGCTCTTACTGCTGGAGCAGCTGCTCTTACTGCTGGAGCAGCTGCTCTTACTGCTGGAGCAGCTGCTGTTACTGCTGGAGCAGCTGCTGTTACTGCTGGAGCAGCTGCTCTTACTGCTGGAGCAGCTGCTCTTACTGCTGGAGCAGCTGCTGTTACTGCTGGAGCAGCTGCTGTTACTGCTGGAGCAGCTGCTGTTACTGCTGGAGCAGCTGCTGTTACTGCTGGACTGCTGCTGTTACTGCTGGAGCAGCTGCTGTTACTACTGGAGCAGCTGCTGTTACTGCTGGAGCAGCTGCTGTTACTACTGAAGCAGCTGCTGTTACTGCTGGAGCAGCTGCTGTTACTGCTGGACTGCTGCTCTTACTGCTGGAGCAGCTGCTGTTACTGCTGGAGCAGCTGCTCTTACTGCTGGACTGCTACTCTTACTGCTGGACTGCTGCTCTTACTGCTGGAGCAGCTGCTCTTACTGCTGGACTGCTGCTCTTACTGCTGAACTGCTGAACTGCTGCTGTTACTGCTGGAGCTGCTGCTGTTACTGCTGGAGCAGCTGCTCTTACTGCTGGAGCAGCTGCTCTTACTGCTGGAGCAGCTGCTCTTACTGCTGGAGCAGCTGCTGTTACTGCTGGAGCAGCTGCTGTTACTGCTGGAGCAGCTGCTCTTACTGCTGGAGCAACTGCTCTTACTGCTGGAGCAGCTGCTCTTACTGCTGGAGCAGCTGCTCTTACTGCTGGAGCAGCTGCTCTTACTGCTGGAGCAGCTGCTCTTACTGCTGGAGCAGCTGCTGTTACTGCTGGAGCAGCTGCTCTTACTGCTGGAGCAGCTGCTCTTACTGCTGGAGCAGCTGCTCTTACTGCTGGAGCAGCTGCTGTTACTGCTGGACTGCTGCTCTTACTGCTGGAGCAGCTGCTCTTACTGCTGGAGCAGCTGCTCTTACTGCTGGAGCAGCTGCTCTTACTGCTGGAGCAGCTGCTGTTACTGCTGGACTGCTGCTCTTACTGCTGGAGCAGCTGCTCTTACTGCTGGAGCAGCTGCTGTTACTGCTGCTGTTACTGCTGGAGCTGCTGCTGTTTACTGCTGGAGCAGCTGCTGTTACTGCTGGAGCAGCTGCTGTTACTGCTGGAGCAGCTGCTGTTACTGCTGGAGCAGCTGCTGTTACTGCTGGAGCAGCTGCTGTTACTGCTGGAGCAGCTGCTGTTACTGCTGGAGCTGCTGCTGTTACTGCTGGAGCAGCTGCTGTTACTGCTGGAGCTGCTGCTGTTACTGCTGGAGCAGCTGCTGTTGGTAGTGGTGTGCTGCTCCCGCTTACGCCTTCTCACTCGTATCCTGGACCTTCTTGGTACTGGGAGAAGCGTGCTCCAAGGTGCCCTCATAGTCCCAGCAGGCGGCCGGTCACTGGGGGCGGACACCCTAATGCTGTCCCACTATAGTTTACACTCCAGACTTAACACTCTGACACGTATGATGAGACAGGAACCCGGGAGCTGAAGCCCAGAGTGGGGAGGGCGTGTCCAGGTGGTCAGAGGGAGGAGGGCGTGTCCCAGAGTGAGGAGGGCGTGTCCCAGAGTGAGGAGGGCGTGTCCAGGTGGCCAGAGTGGGGAGGGCGTGTCCAGGTGGCCAGAGTGAGGAGGGCGTGTCCCAGAGTGGGGAGGGCGTGTCCCAGAGTGAGGAGGGCGTGTCCAGGTGGCCAGAGGGAGGAGGGCGTGTCCAGGTGGCCAGAGTGAGGAGGGCGTGTCCCAGAGTGAGGAGGGCGTGTCCCAGAGTGGGGAGGGCGTGTCCAGGTGGCCAGAGGGAGGAGGGCGTGTCCCAGAGTGGGGAGGGCGTGTCCCAGAGTGGGGAGGGCGTGTCCCAGAGTGGGGAGGGCGTGTCCAGGTGGCCAGAGTGGGGAGGGCGTGTCCCAGAGTGAGGAGGGCGTGTCCCAGAGTGAGAAAAAAGTGTTTACTGTTACCTCCAGTGACTCATATAAGCATTTCTCCCGCGGCCTCCTGGATCTGGTGACCGGGCCACGCCTTCATGAGGTCGGGGTGACAGGGCGGGGCGCCTCACACCTCACCTCACACCTCACCGTGCACGTGTCAGTACCGTGTACATGCGACAAGTACCCAGATGATGACACGGAGTTACCAGAAGTGAGCGCTGGGACGCTGGCCACAGTCTGAATGTTGATAACTAAAGGTTTATGGGTATCCGGAATCTGGAGGTGGTGAGGGCGCTCAGTGTGAGGGCGCTCAGTGTGAGGGGTGAGTGTGAGGGGTGAGTGTGAGGGTGCTGAGTGTGAGGGGTGAGTGTGAGGGCGCCATGCTACAGTCAACACTTCGATGCTACCGGAGCTGAGGAAGAGTCCCGGAGGTAATGGCCAGGTTGGTGGTAAAGCAAGTGGAACAGGTGGGAAGTGAGGCGTGGGACAGGTGTGAGGGGAGACGTGTGTGTGGGACAGGTGTGAGGTGAGGGTCGTGCATGACTCAGAGCAGGAGCGGGACAGGTAGACAGCGTGGGATGGCACTGAAGGTCTGTCCTCTCTCCTGGCTCTCTCTATTACTCTCCTCCCTACCGGTACACCACACGAGGCTAGGGACTGAGGATAGGACAGTGAGGACAGGAGGGGAACGGGACAACATATGGCATGAGGACACGTGAAGATCCTTGACTATCATGCTGTCCTTGACTCAAGAACTCGCCTCTCCCACGCGCTGCGCTAGTGTCGCATGACACTATATAGTCGTATATATTATTATTATCATCCTCTCCTCTATTTACACGCTCTGCTTCCTCACACAATGGCCTGATAGACTCCCGTGAGTGTGTCTCAGGCCCCCTCACACTCACCACGCACCGGAAGTGATGCCTCAAGGGGAAATATTAAGCAGTGTGAGGCGTGTGGCAGCAGCTTAAGTCCAGCCACACTCACCCTGCAAGCCCGCCTCCAGGATTATTAATGCCCGCTTGTATATTCCTCACCTGTGTAGGCACAGTACTGCCTCACCTGCCTCTACACTCTACAGCATAGCTGCAGCATCCCTGATACTGGGTCTGGAGTAGGGTATCGGGGTTGAGTACCAGGGATCAGACATGTGGAGCGGGGGGGAGTGTGGGGTTCGGGGGGTTGATATTGATGGTGGCGGCCATAGAAGGCGTTGGACCCGCTATGCTGTCTGGAGGGGCGGGAACCCCGTGTGCTGACGTGCATTGTTGTACACCTGGCAACTGTCTCCACGCTCACCTCGACAAGATGTTGACATACTTGTCTCACGGCTGTCTCACACCTGTCTCTCACACCTGTCGCACACACCTGTCTCTCACACCTGCCTCTCACACCTGCCTCACACATGTCTCACATCTGCCACAACGTATGAACGTCTCTCTTGACAGGGAGTGTAAAACTATCGTTTAAGCGGGGAAAAGTGAAGCACATTGATGTACTATTATATTTAGTGAAGACCTAATTTCTGGGTGAGGATAATACAGTCAGCAGCAGTTAGTGCTCCAACAACACGCCTCATTACTGTCACTAACTGGCCGAGAGCGCTTGTCACTCTCCCAACCCGTTCTCGAAAATTTAATAAGTCAATATTGACTTATTAGTTGCGTGCATAGGTGACATACTAAACATAATAGTTTCCCTTGAAAAGCTTCATAGAAAACACCGACCTTACCTAACCTTCTTAGTATGTTAAGATAAGCATCTTATTGCTTCGAAATTACAATTAATACTTAACCTATTATAGGTATAGGTTAAGTAATAATTGTAATTACGAAGCAATAAGATGCTTATCTTAACATACTAAGAAGGTTAGGTGAGGTCGATGTTTTCTATGAAGCTTTTCAAGGTAAACTAAAATATTCACAAAAAATAGTATGTCACATATGCACTTATTTAATAAGTCAATATTGACTGTAAGAAAGTGCGAGAACGGGTTGCTCTCTGAGCACTATGGAGCCGGTCGGCCGAGCGGACAGCACGCTGGACTTGTGATCCTGTGGTCCTGGGTTCGATCCCAGGCGCCGGCGAGAAACAATGGGCAGAGTTTCTTTCACCCTATGCCCCTGTTACCTAGCAGTAAAATAGGTACCTGGGTGTTAGTCAGCTGTCACGGGCTGCTTCCTGGGGGGTGGAGGCCTGGTCGAGGACCGGGCCGCGGGGACACTAAAAAGCCCCGAAATCATCTCAAGATAACCTCAAGATACTATTCCAATTTAATCATTAATCCCTATAAAATTTTAACCGGTTCCTTCTCTCTCTTTCCAGGTTTCTGCTCAAGTGAACTTAGGACAAGGACTTCAACGAGAAATATTCTTCTTAAACCTGGAAGATGGTTACTTCGGGTGTCAGGTGAACGAGTCGACAGAGGTGCTTCAGTTGTTTGAAGTGTCGAGACTCTGTGACGGGACACCCAACTGCTTCCTCGGCTCTGACGAGAACTATAATGAACTCAAGTGCACCAGTAAGTGTCTTTGTGGGGTGTGTGTGTGGGGGGGGGTGTGTGTCTGTGGGACGTGTGTGTCTGTGTGTGGGGGGTGTCTGTGTTTGGGGGGGAGGTGTCTGTCTGTGTGTGGGGGGGTGTCTGTGTTTGGGGGGGAGGTGTCTGTGTGGTGTGTGTGTGTGTGTGTGTGTGTGTGTGTGTGTGTGTGTGTGTGTGTGTGTGTGTGTGTGTGTGTGTGTGTGTGTGTGTGTGTCATAGTGTTATCCGCCATAGTAAGGTCTCTCAAGAGTCACTAGAGGTCAGTGTCCCTAACAGTGTAATCCGGGTATAGACCGCAAATGTCTCATTATACCCGCTTCCTGTTGCTGCCTCTTCTGCCTCCCTCCCTGCCTCCCTTCCTGCCTCCCTCCCTGCCTCCCTCCCTGTGCCCAATCACTTTGACTGGACGGTAGAGCGACGGTCTCGCAACATGCAGGTCGGTGTTCAATCCCCGACCGTCCAAGTGGATGGGCACCATTCCTTCCGTCCCACCGTCCCAAATCCTGACCCCCTTCCCAGTGTTATTTAGTCGTAATGGCTTGGCGCTTTCCCCCTGATAATTCCTTCCTTCCTTCCCTCCCCTTCCTGCGTCCCTCCCTTCCTTCCTCCCTTCCATCCTGCCTTCCTGCCTCCCTCCCTCCCTCCCTCCCTTCCTGCCTGGGGCCAGATTCACGAAAACACTTACGAACGTGTACATCTTTCCTCAATCTTTGGCGGCTTTAGTTACATTTATTAAACAGTTTACAAGCAGGAAAACTTGCCAGTCAACTGTTGTTATTGTTATAAACAGCCTCCTGGTGCTTCGGAGCTCATTAACTGTTTAATAATTGGAAACAAAGTCGCCAAAGATGGAGAAAAGATGTACAGGTTCGTAAGTGCTTTCGTGAATGTGACCCCGTGGCCTGCCCCAGCGTGTACTCACCTAATTGTGCTTACGGGGGTTGAGCTCTGGCTCTTTGATCCCGCCTCTCAACCGTCAATTAACTGGTTTACAGATTTCTGAGGCTATACTGGGCTCTATCATAGTAGACTAATGCGAGGTCGCCCTCTTCTCCTCCACAGATAACTGCCCCTACACGCAGGGCTACAAATGCATCAATGGCGCCTGCCTGGACGGTCTCTGTCATTGTAACGATGGCTACGGTGGCTGCGGCTGCGAGTCTCTAGGTCAGTATATTATACTCCTTAGCTCCTCCTTTATGGTCATTACTCTTCTGGTCGTTACTGGCCCCTCTTTATGGGTCTTTAATGTACGTATTTATGGGTCTTTAATGGCCTTATTGATGGGACTTGTAATGTTTAGATTTATGGGTCTTACATACCCTGATTTGTGGGTCTTTAATGTGGATATATATACTGGTGTTTAATGTACATATTTATGGGTGTTTAATAATGTCTTTGTGTATGGGGTCTTTACCCAGTCATTATAAATGTGTATATAATGACTTTATGTAGTATGAGGGGAGCCGGTCGGCCGAGCGGACAGCACGCTGGACTTGTGATCCTGTGGTCCTGGGTTCGATCCCAGGCGCCGGCGAGAAACAATGGCCAGTTTCTTTCACCCTATGCCCCTGTTACCTAGCAGTAAAATAGGTACCTGGGAGTTAGTCAGCTGTCACGGGCTGCTTCCTAGGGGTGGAGGTCTGGTCGAAGACCGGGCCGCGGGGACACTAAAAAGCCCCGAAATCATCTCAAGATAACCTCAAGATAGTGAAGCAGGTCACGTCTCGTGTCGGGGGCGTGGAAGGTCACTGTTACCTGGTGACTTAGCAGTGACTGGGACTGGTGTGCCGGTCACCGCCAGTCTAGACTGTCTCTGCACCACTGGTCACAGGTCCACAGTCACTCCTGAACCTGCGGAAGGGCAGGTGGTGGTGGTGTCTGCGGTGGAGAGTGACAGGCGGCCTTGTACAAGCCTGCGGCAGCAATTAACATGGCCGCAGGCGGACGTTCCTGCCTCGGCCGCAGCAAATTACAGAAACAAGTAAAAGGAGAACGGCCTTAAGGAACTGTCTTGGAATATGGAGCAACTCTGGCTTTGTCTTGCCTCTGGGGAACATGGGGGTCCCCGAGGGATGGTTTAAGGGGTCCTTGGGGGAGAATTCAGGGGGTCCCTGAGGGAGGGTCCGCAGGGGTTCCCGGGGAGGGTTCAGGAAGGGGGAGGAGCGCGGGGGTGTGTCCACCTGGCCGATAATTACCACCCATGACGTCACCGCCAGAAACAAAATAAGGCAGGAGAGCGCTGAGCCGCCATGACCGCATGCGGGGATGTGAGCACTCCGGAGCGATTGGCATGTGATTGGGCCCCCCGACGGACCTCTCGGACCGCCGGGGGCCCAATACCGACCTCTCGGACCGTCGGGGACCCAACCCCGACCTCTCGGACCGTCGGGGGCCCAACCCCGACCTCTCGGACCGCCGGGGGCCCAATACCGACCTCTCGGACCGTCGGGGACCCAACCCCGACCTCTCGGACCGTCGGGGGTCCAATACCGACCTCTCGGACCGTCGGGGACCCAACCCCGACCTCTCGGACCGTCGGGGACCCAACCTCGACCTCTCGGACCGTCGGGGACCCAACCCCGACCTCTCGGACCGTCGGGGACCAAACCCCGACCTCTCGGACCGTCGGGGACCCAACCCCGACCTCTCGGACCGTCGGGGACCCAACCCCGACCTCTCGGACCGTCGGGGACCCAACCCCGACCTCTCGAACCGTCGGGGACCCATCCCCGACCTCTCGGACCGTCGGGGACCCAACCCCGACCTCTCGAACCGTCGGAGACCCATCCCCGACCTCTCGGACCGTCGGGGGGCCCAACCCCGACCTCTCGGACCGTCGGGGACCGAACCCCGACCTCTCGGACCGTCGGAGGCCCAACCCCGACCTCTCGGACCGTCAGGGACCCATCCCCGACCTCTCGGACCGTCGGGGGCCCAATACCGACCTCTCGGACCGTCGGGGGGTCCAATACCGACCACTCGGACCGTCGGGGGCCCAGCCCCGATGTACATGAAGCGAGGCGCCGCTCTCCCGACCAGTACAAGTGGTTGGAAACACCACATACGGTGGGAGGTGTTGGGAACTGGTCTTGTCTGGAGCCGGGATAAGTGACACACATTGAGGAGCGCGCCCGAAATTATGAGAGGTGAGGGGGGGGGGGGGGTCAGGGGGGGAAGATGGGCCGGGATGTAGGAGGGAGGTGAAGGACCCTCACATCCTTGGGCAAGGACGAGTGACGGGCCCTCGCCAGGGGCCCCACTCGGCCGGTAATATTCATTACGGCCGGATGGTAGAGTAACACCGGCCTCATCAGTGTTGACTCTTGTCCTTGCTCGGTGAGTGTGACGGTCTGTGGGCCACACCTGGTCCCTGTGTGTGACGGTCTGGGGGACCACACCTGGTCCCTGTGTCTGTGTGTGACGGTCTGAGGGCCACACCTGGTCCTATACCTGGAGTGTGACGGTCTGAGGGCCACACCTGGTCCTATACCTGGAGTGTGACGGTCTGAGGGCCACACCTGGTCCTATACCTGTGTATGACGGTCTGGGGGCCACACCTGGTCCCTATACCTGTGTATGACGGTCTGGGGGCCACACCTGGTCCTATACCTGGAGTGTGAAAGGTGGCTGCCAATCGTCTCTGTCAAATGTACCTTCATACGAAAATATATAAAATGGTTTATGAATATGTAATAAATTCACCCATGCTCCGTGCCCTGGACCCCATGCCCCATGCCCTGGCCCCCCATGCCCCGTGCCCTGGCCCCCATGCCCCGTGCCCGTGCTCCGTGCCCTGGACCCCATGCCCCATGCCCTGGCCCCCATGCCCCGTGCCCGTGCTCCGTGCCCTGGACCCCATGCCCCATGCCCTGGCCCCCCATGCCCCGTGCCCTGGCTCCCATGCCCCATGCCCTGTCCCCCCATGCCCCGTGCCCATGCCCTGTCCCCCCATGCCCCGTGCCCCCATGCCCCGTGCCCCCATACCCCGTGCCCGTGCCCCCATGCCCCGTGCGGGTGTACTAACCACGTGTTATGAACCAACAGATGAGAACGAGTGCAAGTACCGGCCGTGTGACGTGTTCGCCTCCTGTACCAATACTTTGGGCTCCTTCCACTGTACCTGCTACCCTGGCTACGAGGGCGACGGCTTCTCCTGCTCCGGTAAGTACACCTCTACTTCCCTGGCTACTGTCCTCCTCCCTACCTGTGTCTGCTGCTGACGACTGACCTCCACCTACTGCCTCTCTGTCTTACTGGTGACCTGGTGAGCGTCCACCAGTGGTGAACTCCACCATACTGGTGACCTTGGTGGTGAGTTTCCAGGAATATGGTGGTGGCCGAGGTCAAGACTCAAATCAGTTTCAATGTCCTTGCTTTCTACGTTTTGAGGAAAACGATGACTCGTTTTTGTAATTAGGAACTCTGAGTGGTGATTTAGTGTCTGCAGGTGTGGTTACTGTTCAAGAATTATTATATTCTTAAGGTGTTCTTGGGAGGAGGGCTGAGGACGTGATTCACCTGAGAACTTCTCTTCTCAAGGAAAGAATGTTGTTGTTAGCGGCACTCCTGTTGTTTTGGAGTTTTGTTAACTCTTTGTCATTTTAACTGATTTTGTTCATCATTAATGAACAAAACTTGTCGTTCAAACTTAATGTCAAAACATTAACAAAACGTTAATGAAGTCTTGTCTGTTGATGCTTTGTTGCCTTGGTGTAAAGGTTGAGGAGCCTGGTGTCCGGATAGTGTGAGCTGGAGCCTGGTGTCCGGATAGTGTGAGCTGGAGCCTGGTGTCCGGATAGTGTGAGCTGGAGTGTGGTGTCCGGATAGTGTGAGCTGGAGTGTGGTGTCCGGATAGTGTGAGCTGGAGTGTGGTGTCCGGACAGTGTGAGCTGGAGTGTGGTGTCCGGATAGTGTGAGCTGGAGTGTGGTGTCCGGATAGTGTGGGCTGGAGTGTGGTGTCCGGATTGTGTGAGCTGGAGCCTGGTGTCCGGACAGTGTGAGCTGGAGTGTGGTGTCCGGACAGTGTGAGCTGGAGTGTGGTGTCCGGATAGTGTGAGCTGGAGCCTGGTGTCCGGATAGTGTTAGCTGGAGTGTGGTGTCCGGATAGTGTGAGCTGGAGCCTGGTGTCCGGATAGTGTGAGCTGGAGTGTGGTGTCCGGACAGTGTGAGCTGGAGTGTGGTGTCCGGATAGTGTGAGCTGGAGTGTGGTGTCCGGATAGTGTGGGCTGGAGTGTGGTGTCCGGATAGTGTGAGCTGGAGCCTGGTGTCCGGACAGTGTGAGCTGGAGTGTGGTGTCCGGACAGTGTGAGCTGGAGTGTGGTGTCCGGACAGTGTGAGCTGGAGTGTGGTGTCCGGATAGTGTGAGCTGGAGTGTGGTGTTCGGTCCTGGGTAGCCACCGGCCGTCACACTGACGATATGGTGAGCTGTGTTGTGGATAACGTTGTACAACACAAGTGTGACGGGTTATGGTGAGGGCCTCTCTCAGCGTATGTGACGCCCTCTACACGGGCGGGCCTGTCTCAGCGTATGTGACGCCCCTACACGGGCGGGCCTGTCTCAGCATATGTGACGCCCTCTACACGGGCGGGCCTGTCTCAGCATATGTGACGCCCCTACACGGGCGGACCTGTCTCAGCGTATGTGACGCCCTCTACACGGGCGGGCCTGTCTCAGCGTATGTGACGCCCCTACACGGGAGGACCTGTCTCAGCATATGTAACGTCCCTACACGGGCGGACCTGTCTCAGCGTATGTGACGCCCTCTACACGGGCGGGCCTGTCTCAGCGTATGTGACGCCCCTACACGGGCGGGCCTGTCTCAGCATATGTAACGCCCCCTACACGGGCGGGCCTGTCTCAGCATATGTGACGCCCCTACACGGGCGGGCCTGTCTCAGCATATGTAACGCCCCCTACACGGGCGGGCCTGTCTCAGCATATGTGACGCCCCCTACACGGGAGGGCCTGTCTCAGCATATGTGACGCCCCTACACGGGAGGGCCTGTCTCAGCATATGTAACGCCTCTACACGGGAGGGCCTGTCTCAGCATATGTAACGCCCCCTACACGGGCGGGCCTGTCTCAGCATATGTGACGCCCCCTACACGGGCGGACCTGTCTCAGCATATGTGACGCCCCCTACACGGGCGGGCCTGTCTCAGCATATGTAACGCCCTCTACACGGGAGGGCCTGTCTCAGCATATGTGACGCCCCTACACGGGCGGGCCTGTCTCAGCATATGTAACGCCCTCTACACGGGAGGGCCTGTCTCAGCATATGTGACGCCCCTACACGGGCGGGCCTGTCTCAGCATATGTAACGCCCTCTACACGGGCGGACCTGTCTCAGCATATGTGACGCCCCTACACGGGAGGGCCTGTCTCAGCATATGTAACGCCTCTACACGGGAGGGCCTGTCTCAGCATATGTAACGCCCCCTACACGGGCGGGCCTGTCTCAGCATATGTGACGCCCCCTACACGGGCGGACCTGTCTCAGCATATGTGACGCCCCCTACACGGGCGGGCCTGTCTCAGCATATGTAACGCCCTCTACACGGGAGGGCCTGTCTCAGCATATGTAACGCCCTCTACACGGGAGGGCCTGTCTCAGCATATGTGACGCCCCTACACGGGCGGGCCTGTCTCAGCATATGTAACGCCCTCTACACGGGAGGGCCTGTCTCAGCATATGTGACGCCCCTACACGGGCGGGCCTGTCTCAGCATATGTAACGCCCTCTACACGGGCGGACCTGTCTCAGCATATGTGACGCCCCTACACGGGAGGACCTGTCTCAGCATATGTGACGCCCCTACACGGGAGGGCCTGTCTCAGCATATGTAACGCCCCCTACACGGGCGGGCCTGTCTCAGCATATGTGACGCCCCTACACGGGCGGGCCTGTCTCAGCATATGTGACGCCCCTACACGGGCGGGCCTGTCTCAGCATATGTAACGCCTCTACACGGAACACTTCAGCTTAACAGTAAGCTGCTCTCACCATGTTGTTGCTGTTTTAGATTTAGCTACTCAGAACGAATTGTTCATGTAGCACGGGCTATGGTGAGCCCGCAATTGAGTTCGGTTATTCGCGATAACCTTGTTACTGTGATATTTGGGTCAAAGATTTAAATGGAGGTGGGGTTTCCTCCTTTTTTCCCGTTTCTTTTCCGCTTCTGTTTTAGCACACTGGTTTTAGTCTTGTTTTAATACCAATGTCTTAGTGGTTGATATAGGTACACAGTGTTCACTAGTGTGTCCCATTCTTCAATGGCTTTTCTAACCATTGTAGTCGCTGTGGATTTTGCATCTAATGCAGCTTCTGTCGTTGGATTAATGTTGAGTTTGATGCGCAGGGCTTCAGTTGCTTCACATTCCAGTAAGTGATGCAATAGTGGCGCCTCTGCTTCTGTTCCGCAGGTGTAGAGGGTGTTGGACCGTGGTGCAGTGTCTTTATGAGTGATGACCATTAATTAAAGCTACCCAAGAGGTGGCACGGGCATGAATAACCCGTAAAGTGTCTTTATGGCGGCGTGTGGCTCATATTGTTCCTCCCTCACCTGCCCCCCCCCCCTCACTGGGTCCCCCTTCACTGGCCCTCCCTCACCTGCCCCCCCCCTCACTGGACCCCCCCTCACTGGCCCTCCCTCACCTGCCCCCCCTCACTGCCCCTCCCTCACCTGCCCCCCCTCACTGCCCCTCCCTCACCTGCCCCCCCCCTCACTGGACCCCCCCTCACTGGCCCTCCCTCACCTGCCCCCCCCCCTAACTGGCCCTCCCTCACCTGCCCCCCCTCACTGCCCCTCCCTCACTGCCCCTCCCTCACCTGCCCCCCCCCTCACTGCCCCCCTCTCTTCCCTCCCTCACTTGCCCCCCCCCCCTCCTGCACATCCTTGACTGGACAACATCGTAAAAGAGTGAAACTTTGCTGATGTTGTTGGATAACTGGTGTGTGTGTGTGGGGGGGGGGTGTTAGAGTGGGGGTGTTAGAGTGGGGGTGTTAGTGGGGGTGATAGTGGGGGTGTTAGTGGGGGTGGAAGATATGGCTTGCGATAACTGGTGACGACTGAGTGGTATGGGGGGGGTGTGAGTGAGGGATTCCGGACTGGTTGTGCACTGTTGGTTGGGGGAAGGGTTGCCTCCTAGAATTGGGGAGAGGGGGGGGGGAGGGGCGCTTAACCTTTAACATGACCATAACCAGTAAAGTCAGGGCTGCCAACCTCTCTATTAACGTGACCATAACCAGTAAAGTCAGGGCTGCCAACCTCTCTATTAACGTGACCATAACCAGTAAAGTCAGGGCTGCCACTTTCGGCCAGCACTTCGCCCCCATGTCTGCTCTACATAATACTAGAGAGTTACCCGGTGATGCCCGGGTCTCTCTCTCTGTGTCTCTTACCCTCCCCCACCTCCCTCTCTCGCTTTATCCCATACTTCCTCCTATTATCTCTCCTCCTCCATTCTCCTCTCCGTATGTTCTGTCTCCCAGTGGGCAAAACACTCCAGTAACGTTGAATCAACGTTATGGAGGCTGAATCAATGTTATCGACGCTGAATCAATGTTATCGACGCTGAATCAATGTTATCGACGCTGAATCAATGTTATCGACGTTTAATCAATGTTATCGACGCTGAATCAACGTTATCGACGCTGAATCGATCTAACTGAATAGACTAACTCTGAACAGAGTTGTGGGGGGGGGACTAACTCTGAACAGAGTTGTGGGGGGGGGACTAACTCTGAACAGAGTTAGTTTATTCAGAATGCTAATAATAAATTGTTTTTGTATTTGAGACGATCAATTTTGAGTACACAATACGTTGAGAGTTTTGAATAGATGTGTGTGAGATGAACTGCTCCTGCTGGGAGGAGTGTGTGTGGTTGTTGTTGTTATAGACTCAGCTACTCGGAACAAGTTCCAAGTAGCACGGGCTATGGTGAGCTCGTAACTTACCTGGCACAGGAGCGGGGCAAGAAGCACGGGCTATGGTGAGCCTGTGTGTGTGGCGCTCTCCCAGCTCTCACCGTCCATACACCAGTACTGAACCTGTACTGTACTCTAGTGTATATACACAGAGGCAGCATACACTGTATATACATGGTCCTTCCCGGTGACTCGTGTTTTAATGAGGGTTTATAGTGAGGCCGGTGGCTGGCAGCCATGGCGCTGCATTCCTGTTGGCTAGAGGCAGCCAAGGTGAGCGCTGATTGGCTCTAGGTTTCCACCGCCTCGGGTTCATTGGTCGCCGGGTGCTTCACCTTTGACACCAGGCCCAAATAAAAAAATTTATGACATGCCCATTTTCTGTGATGCTATCGTGACAATGACTTTTTTATGGTTATATTTGGGCGTGTGTGGGCGGGAGTATATATATGTGGGGTGTGGGAGGAAGTATATATGTGGCCTGTGGGAGGGAGCGTATCTGTGGTCTGTGGGAGGGAGCGTATCTGTGGTCTGTGGGAGGGAGCGTATATGTGGTCTGTGGGAGGGAGCGTATATGTGTTCTGTGGGTGAGCGCCGGGCCGCGGTAGTCTGGATCACTGTAATAACCGACCACAATATCGTCACTGGCGGGAAAATACTGTCGACGGCATCATTGAAGGTGAAGCGTCACGCCTCTCAGACCCATGTGATTGGTTATTGATGCCTGTGATGTAATATTTTTGTGACGTCACGCCTCTCAGACCCATGTGATTGGTTATTGATGCCTGTGATGTAATATTGTTGTGACGTCACGCCTCTCAGACCCATTTGATTGGTTATTGATGCCTGTGATGTAATATTGTTGTGACGTCACGCCTCTCAGACCCATTTGATTGGTTATTGATGCCTGTGATGTAATATTGTTGTGACGTCACGCCTCTCAGACCCATTTGATTGGTTATTGATGCCTGTGATGTAATATTGTTGTAACCTCTGTCTCTCTCTCTCTCTCTCTCTCTCTCTCTCTCTCTCTCTCTCTCTCTCTCTCTCTCTCTCTCTCTCTCTCTCTCTCTCTCTCTCTCTCTCTCTCTCTCTCTCTCTCACACACACACACACACACACACACACACACACACACACACACACACACACACACACACACACACACACACACACACACACACACATAAGAGGAGGAGGGAAGCAATACCATTAGCGGCCACAAGCAGAGTTCCGGTGAAGTGGGGAGATGTTAGCAAGTGTCGGGGTCTGGCCGGGGAGGGACTTAATATGTACATCTTCAGGAGGAAGGTGTATAAGGTGTTGCTGACACCAACACCTTACACTCTACACTTATTACATCTAGGCACCTACACCTTCATGCACCCGGCTCTAATATACTTCTACACGAACACCTTGACACATCCGGATTTAATATACTTGAGGACGAAGACCTGGATACATCCGGATTTAATATACTTGAGGACGAAGACCTTGACACATCCGGATCTAAATACTTGTGAATCTCCACGAGAGGAGAACACGCAGGTGGCGGCGTTTTTGTAGCACTGATCACCTGCTGCGAGTCGTCATCTCAAACCCACCAAAACAACTCAACGTTTTTAGTGATCCAGGCGGGCGGGCTTCAGACTGTCAGCCTCACCTTTGGAACTTAAACATGTCAGTACAAGGAACTTAAAGTAGTGCAGCTCAAATAATTAATGAGAGACCAGCGATCTAGCATTCGTGAAGCACTTAGGAAACTTTTTATCTGTCATTGATCATAGCGACTTAGCTTGCATTTATTTAACAGTTTTTGAGCTGGTGAAGCACTACGATGTTGTCTATAACAAACACCTCGGGTTGTGAAGTGTGGAAGCTTGTAAAGTGTTTAATAGAGACCAAAGCCGCTATATTCCTGGAAAGACAAACAGGTTTCGTAAGTGCCACGTAAGAGCCTGGTGGAACCTGGCCGTGGGATCGAGCCTTTCTTTGTTTCTGGCTAGACCCACACAGTGAGGCGCCCGTCTGAACCTCTTGTTCACGCTCTTAATATTATCAACACTGAAATACATTTGTCAATTATTACTGTGACTGAGGAAATTATGTTAGAGGGCGAGAGGTTCTCCTGGTCATAACTCTGCCCATGACGGCCTCTAGGGGAGCTCCTCATGCTGCCAGGTCCACCCAGTCTCCCGGGGCTCCCTTATGGGCGGCCTCATGACGCCCTCCACATGGTGGAGTGCGTCGGGTGTCGAGTAGGGGAGTGCATTGTGTTGAGTAGTGTGGTTGAGCACGTCTGCGTAAGAGCGGCCAAGACAGGTCCTTGATCCTGGCAGTAACTGTGACGTTCCCACCCACTGACCGCCTCGCTTCCCACCGCTCACACCCACACACGCGCGCACACACACACACACACACACACACACACACCCACCTACACACACACACACACACACACAAACAACATACACACACACATGCACACGCGTACACTCAAGCGCACCCTATCTCCATAAACACACACACACACTCACACACATGCCAAAGAAGGATGAGGTATGAAGAGAGACTGAAGGAACTAAGCCTGACGATGCTAGAAAGGAGGTGAGAGAAGGGAAACATGATAGAGACATATAAATACTTTTAGGCATTGACAGAGTGGGGAAAATATAGATGTTCGCAATGAATACTAACACAACACGAGGGCATGAATGGAAGCTTGAGACTCGGATGAGCCATAGAGAGGTTAGTTAGAAAGGTTTCTTTTAGCGCAAGAACAATGAGAAAATAAAATTAACTAAAGGAGTAGGTTGGAGAAGTAAACTTCATTTACAACTTTAAATGTAGGTATCATAGGGAAATAGTTCAGGAGTTATTGCATTACACAACCGGCGGCTAGAAAAGCGGGGCCAAAGAGCTATAGCTCGATCCATCAGGCAGAAATAGGTGAATACACACATCTGAGGACAACATGGCGGGGGACGGGGCGGTGTCGGGGTGTGGGGTGGAGTCGGGGTGCGGGGTGGAGACGGGGATCTGGGGGTGGGGACGGTTGGTCGGGTGTGGGGGTGGGGGTCGGGGTCAGGGCGGGGGTCGGGCCGGGGACAATATTGGTTTAGAAAGTGAAGTGCACGTAAGACCTGTTGACTGGTTAAGGAAACTGAGAAGCTTGTTGGGTGGGCTCGCATGAAATTGTTATGGCGTTGTCCCTAAAAAAAGTGGTCTTTGTATCCCATAGTCTTGCATGTTGGGGTGTTTCCCTTTCATGTTGGGGTCGTTGTTGGGGTGTCTCACTGTCATGTTGGGGGTGGGCTTTGTTCTGTCATTTATCAGAGGCTGATCTCCTCTCGTCTAGTCTTGGCTGACTCATTCTACTGGGTCAACAGTGAGCTAATGTTCTCTGGTCAATGTTGAGGTCTTGTAACCGGCATGACTGGTGAAAGGAAGAGCGAAGGTGCAAGGTGAAGAGAGGTCACGGGAGGCACACCTCGCCGCCTGGGCTACTGGCTAGCAGTTATGTATCAGGAAGTACACGCCGAGGTCAGGAGGCCTGCCTGCCTCACCTGCCTAAACCATCACTCCCGTGAATGAAGAGATTCAGCAACATCCACAACACCCCAGTGGCTCCCACGCCCTTAGAAACCTCCACACCCCCAGAGGCTCCCCACACCCTCCGAGACCCCCCACACCCTCCGAGACCCCCCACACCCTCCGAGACCCCCCACACCCTCCGAGACCCCTCACACCATCCGAGACCCCCCACACCCTCCGAGACCCCCCACACCCTCCGAGACCCCCCACACCCTCCGAGATCCCCCACACCCTAAAGGCTCACAAACCCCCAGAGACGTCCACACGTCCCCAGAGGCTCCATCACCCCCCAGAGGCTCCAACACCCGCAGTGGCTCCCAAAACTGACAATACATAATGATAAATCCCTTGGGAGAGTGGGAGGGGTCCGCCAATACATCATGGGAGGAAACGTTTTCTATAGTTACCCCGTGACGCGTCCCGCTCCCACAGAAAATGAAGAAGCCGTGGGAATGTTTTTGGGCGCGTAGAGACGCAGTCTGCGAGAGCTTGCACCTGCCACCACACATTACCGTTGCTGCAACTGTGGTAACATGAGCCTCATGTTTACCTCCCACCTCTGTCTTTTCCCACACCCCGCGCCCCGCTCTCCATCTCTCATGTCATACGCGACAGTTAGGCGTTCCCTGAAGGCCTTCTGCTTGGGTGTGAGAGTCGTCCTCACCGGCTGGCCGGGGAGAGACACTCCATACATGTTACCTGGTGGCTGCCATCAGTCACCAGGTATTACCAGGTGGCGGCGTGACGGTGGGCATCGGCGTGACGGTGTCATCGTCGCACTCATCATGAGAGAATTGAACCTGTATTATAGCATACAAAACGTCTTCCCATCACCTCAAAACTTCATCTCCGCCCTTGATGAGTCGAGGAATAGTTATGTTACTCCTTAGTTGCTGGTGTGAGGGGAGGGTGACCCTTGGCCCTGGAGTCAGGGTCGGGGTAGGGGCCCCCAGGAGCCAGGGCCGGGGTAGCGGGCCCCAGGAGCAAGGGCCGAGGTATCGGGCCCCAGGAGCCAGGGCCGGGGTAGCGGGCCCCAGGAGCCAGGGGCCAGATTCACGAAGCAGTTACGCAAACACTTACGAACCTGTACATCTTTTCTCCATCTTTGGCGGCTTTGTTTCCAATTATTAAACAGTTAATGAGCTCCGAAGCACCAGGAAGCTGTTTATAACAATAACAACAGTTGATTGGCAAGTTTTCATGCTTGTAAACTGTTTAATAAATGTAACCAAAGCCGTCGAAGATTGAGGAAAGATGTACACGTTCGTAAGTACTTGCGTAAGTGCTTTCGTGAATCTGGCTCCAGCGCCGGGGTAGCGGGCCCCAGGAGCCAGGGCCGGGGTAGCGGGCCCCAGGAGCCAGGGCCGGGGTAGCGGGCCCCAGGAGCCAGGGCCGGGGTAGCGGGCCCCAGGAGCCAGGGCCGGGGTAGCGGGCCTCAGGAGCCAGGGCCGGGGTAGCGGGCCCCAGGAGCAAGGGCCGGGGTAGCGGGCCCCAGGAGCCAGGGCCGGGGTAGCGGGCCCCAGGAGCCAGGGCCGGGGTAGCGGGCCTCAGGAGCCAGGGCCGGGGTAGCGGACCCCAGGAGCCAGGGCCGGGGTAGCGGGCCCCAGGAGCCAGGGCCGGAGTAGCGGGCCCCAGGAGCCAGGAATAATGGGGTCTGGGCTTCTTCTTACAATGTGTATTATCCGAAACTTTGGTTTATTGGTGCATATTTTCCATTGCTTTTGAAAGTTGTTTGTGAATTCTCGTGCTGGCTTGGTCTTGTTGGGTAGTAGCGGCTTTGATGGTCCCGGTTGGCACAGTGAGTGACATCATCAGCGTTTGTGAAGTCTTCTCCGTGTGCAGGTCGGGGCAGGTCACCTGTATATACCTTGAGGTTACCTTGAGGTGCTTCCGGGGCTTAACGTCCCCGCGGCCCGGTCGTCTACCAGGCCTCCTGGTTGCTGGACTGATCAGCCAGGCTGTTGGACGCGGCTGCTCGCAGCCTGACGTATGTTCAATATCCTGGATGAAAGGCAACTTCCTTCTGGTACTCCAGTTTTCAGTTGGAGTATGTCAGCCAATAGTAGCTGGCGACAGGGAGCCTACAGCTGTTGTGTTGTCTGTGGAGGGACATGTCTGTGACATGTGCTGCGTGTCTCAGCACATGTCTGTGGAAGCCCTCGCTCACATGTCTGGTATTTTAGGCCTGTGTGCCACACTGTATCGAAAGTTTTCGACACATTACATTGCTCTTTTTTTTTGTAGAGCATTGCTCGTTTTCTCATGGGTCATAGACCAGGTGTGTAGGTATACCTGTGTGGTGTGTAAACCCGTGTTGTCTGCTGTTACACCTGCTTCCTCCCTGTACTTGTACTTCCTCCCTGTACTTGTACTTCCTCCCTGTACTTGTACTCCATGTACTCTCACCTCTCTCTTGAATTATCTGGTTGAATATTTGGCCTGGTACTTCGAGGAGGGGAAATTGGTCTGTAATTGTCTGTGTTGAGCGTTTACCCGGCTGAGGAATTATTCTGATAACGCCACTTTTGGGGAATGTTGCGAATAGTCCTGATGCAAGAGCTGCGTTTAGGGCGTGAGTGAGAGTGTTGGTGAGTGTGCGTGAGGGAGAGTGCTGGTGAGTGTGCGTGAGGGAGAGTGTTGGTGAGTGTGCGTGAGGGAGAGTGTTGGTGAGTGGGCGTGAGGGAGAGTGTTGGTGAGTGTGCGTGAGGGAGAGTGTTGGTGAGTGTGCGTGACGGAGAGTGTTGGTGAGTGGGCGTGAGTGAGAGTGTTGGTGAGTGTGCGTGAGGGAGAGTGTTGGTGAGTGTGCGTGAGGGAGAGTGTTGGTGAATGTGCGTGAGGGAGAGTGTTGGTGAGTGTGCGTGAGGGAGAGTGTTGGTGAGTGTGCGTGACGGAGAGTGTTGGTGAGTGGGCGTGAGTGAGAGTGTTGGTGAGTGTGCGTGAGGGAGAGTGTTGGTGAGTGTGCGTGAGGGAGAGTGTTGGTGAGTGTGCGTGAGGGAGAGTGTTGGTGAGTGTGCGTGAGGGAGAGTGTTGGTGAGTGTGCGTGAGGGAGAGTGCTGGTGAGTGTGCGTGAGGGAGAGTGTTGGTGAGTGTGCGTGAGGGAGAGTGTTGGTGAGTGTGCGTGAGGGAGAGTGTTGGTGAGTGTGCGTGAGGGAGAGTGAGAGGGCGAGGGTGAGGGCCTCACAGGGCGGGGAGGAGGAAGGGGGGGGGGGGTTACATGGATGGGGGTGTCAGGAGAAGGGAAGATTTTAAGGAGAGGCTTGACGGAGGGACACCCCCTCCCCTGGGGTGCTGACTGGGGGGGTTGATCACCCCTTCCCTCCCCTTAGGGGCGGGGGACGGTGGGTGGGGGTTGGTTAAGCGTGCCGTTGATGGGGTCGAGAGTACGGTGGTGCAGGTGACCGCTACTCCACTCATGGCTCCCACCACCCCCACACCTGCCACCACACCTGCCACCACACCCCACACTTCACCTCTCCCCCCTCCCCCACAACACCTGTCACCACCCTCCCCCACACTAAGGCGTGATGAAATAGGTGTAGAGTGTTGGAAAAAGTAGCGGGCCCCTGGAGCCAAGGCTGGGGTAGGGGCCCCCAGGAGCCAGGGCCAGGGTAGTGGGCCCCTGGAGCCAGGGCTGGGGTAGCGGGCCCCAGGAGCCAGGGCCAGGGTAGCGGGCCCCAGGAGCCAGGGCCAGGGTAGCGGGCCCCAGGAGCCAGGGCCGGGGTAGTGGGCCCCTGGAGCCAGGGCTGGGGTAGCGGGCCCCAGGAGCCAGGGCCAGGGTAGCGGGCCCCAGGAGCCAGGGCCAGGGTAGCGGGCCCCAGGAGCCAGGGCCGGGGTAGCGGGCCCCAGGAGCCAGGGCCGGGGTAGCGGGCCCCAGGAGCCAGGGCCGGGGTAGCGGGCCCCAGGAGCCAGGGCCGGGGTAGCGGGCCCCAGGAGCCAGGGCCGGGGTAGCGGGCCCCAGGAGCCAGGGCCGGGGTAGCGGGCCCCAGGAGCCAGGGCCGGGGTAGCGGGCCCCTGGAGCCAGGGCTGGGGTAGCGGGCCCCAGGAGCCAGGGCCAGACAGTGGGCAGGGAGATAAGGGTACATCACGACCCCAGTCTGGCATGGCCCGCAGGGCCCGCCGCTTAGGTCACCTGGTGTCCGCCTACATTGCTTAACCTTTTTGGGTGTGTTGGTGATCCCCGCCGCCACCACCACCACCACCATCACCACCATCACCACCATTACCACCACCATCACCACCATTACCACCACAACACCATCATCACCACCACGTATACACAATCCCCTACACCTGAAACACCATCAACACACTAACGTACCCAGGGGGTACGGGTATGCAGGGGATGGGAGGTAGGTGTGTGTGTGGGCGGGCGGGCTTGTTGGTGAGGGTGTGTGGGGTGGTGTTACGGGGTGGGGGGTGGGTGGGGGCACTTTAGAACAGTTAATAGTCCAGCACCACAGTCTGGGTCCGATGTTGGGGGCCCCCATGATCTCCACCCACTCCCACTCACTCCCTCCCTGCCCTCTCACCAGGAACAAGACACACACATAATCTCTCCACAGACCTCCAGGGCCAAGATGGCAAACTCATACTGGAATTAATTTCACGCGTGGCAGCTTAGCGAGGACCGCTACTCTCCCGAGTGTGTGTGTGTGTGGAACTCTGCTACAGCCTAGCGAGGACCGCTACTCTCCCGAGTGTGTGAGTGTGTGGAACTCTGCTACAGCTTAGCGAGGACCGCTACTCTCCCGAGTGTGTGTGTGTGTGGAACTCTGCTACAGCCTAGCGAGGACCGCTACTCTCCCGAGTGTGTGTGTGTGTGGAACTCTGCTACAGGCTAGCGAGGACCGCTACTCTCCCGAGTGTGTGCGTGTGTGGAACTCTGCTACAGCTTAGCGAGGACCGCTACTCTCCCGAGTGTGTGCGTGTGTGGAACTCTGCTACAGCTTAGCGAGGACCGCTACTCTCCCGAGTGTGTGCGTGTGTGGAACTCTGCTACAGCTTAGCGAGGACCGCTACTCTCCCGAGTGTGTGAGTGTGTGGAACTCTGCTACAGCTTAGCGAGGACCGCTACTCTCCCGAGTGTGTGCGTGTGTGGAACTCTGCTACAGCTTAGCGAGGACCGCTACTCTCCCGAGTGTGTGAGTGTGTGGAACTCTGCTACAGCTTAGCGAGGACCGCTACTCTCCCGAGTGTGTGAGTGTGTGGAACTCTGCTACAGCCTAGCGAGGACCGCTACTCTCCCGAGTGTGCGAGTGTGTGGAACTCTGCTACAGGCTAGCGAGGACCGCTACATACCAAGCCTCATAGTTACTGACACACACACAAACACACACACACACACACACACACACACACACACACACACACACACACACACACACACACACACACACACACACACACACACACACACACACACACACACACATATTATCTTTCTATCAACTATATCACACTGTAGTGTCCATTAAATTGATGTAATAATAATAATAATAATAGAGTTACGACCAGGTGTGAGCGTCACATAGAGCCATATAGAGATACACAGAGGAGCCGTGGAGGCGGGGAGGACGGGCGTTAGGGCGGGGGAGAAAGTACTAATTAACAGAGTACGAGCAGGGAAAGTTGGCTCCCCATTACCTACCTCCAGGACCCCTCGACCCCTCGTCATCACAGCCACGGTGGGGCCCAGGACAGTGATGACCCGACCTGGGGAGCATGCTGTGGGGAGTCACTTGAGGAGTTAGAGAGAGAGAGAGAGAGTGAGAGAGTGAGAGAGTGAGAGTGAGAGAGTTATAAGGAGGGGTGTAATAGTCGAGGCCCGGCTACAGGTGTTGAGAGACAATGTTTGGAGTCGAGGAAGAGCTGAAGGAGAGGCCGAGAGGCCCAGATGAGCACACTAGCCACACCAAGTTATTGTATTGCACCTTATGTGCTTGGAACAGGTGGGGCACAAGAGCTGAAGCTTACTTCTGCGTACACACTCGCCACCCCCACATTCCTTCCTCAGTTACTGTCCCTACACACACCTGTAAGGTAAGGTGTAGTGACCTGGAGAAGCACCAACACTACCATACACATCTGTAGTAAACTGCTGCAGTATATACAGAGTGGTTATTGCCGTGTGAGGACTATAGTTAGCTACAATGAGAGGTGTTGCTTCAAGACTTGCAACACGGCGACGTGACGAGTGAGGCGTGTAGAGCAACACCTGAGAGGACAGGTGTGTACTGCTCTTGGCGCCACGCATCACAACACTCTTAAGGCTCTTACCTGGAAACTGTGAGGGGCGGCTGACCCTGGCGCCACTCCCAGGGTGGGTATGGGGGCCCAGCCCTGGCACCACTCCCAGGGTGGGTATGGGGGCCCAGCCCTGGCACCACTCCCAGGGTGGGTATGGGGGCCAGGGTGGCGCCACTCCCAGGGTGGGTATGGGGGCCAGGGTGGCGCCACTCCCAGGGTGGGTATGGGGGCCAGGGTGGCGCCACTCCCAGGGTGGCACCACTCCCAGGGTGGGTATGGTGGCCAGGGTGGCGCCACTCCCAGGGTGGGTATGGGGGCCAGGGTGGCGCCACTCCCAGGGTGGGTATGGGGGCCACAATAGACTCCCCGCTGCTCACCAGCACCAGCGAGTAAGCCACTCTCCCGGTCCGTATCCTGCTACTCCCTAACATTACCAAGCCAACACGACGGCTCACAAGCCATTTAACTCGTCGCACCGTGGCTCTAGCAGCTTCACCTCCCTCAAATTATGTGACCCGCTGTTGGCGGGAGTCGTGCTCTGCATCCGTGTAGCGGTGGGTGTAGGGGTGGGAGTAGGGGTGGGTGTAGGGGTGGGTGTAGGGGTGGGTGTAGCTGTGGGTGTAGGGGTGGGTGTAGCGGTGGGTGTAGGGGAGAGTGTAGGGGAGGGTGTAGGGGAGGGTGTAGCGGTGAGTGTAGGGGAGGGTGTAGGGGAGGGTGTAGGGGTGGGTGTAGGGGAGAGTGTAGGGGAGGGTGTAGGGGAGGGTGTAGCGGTGGGTGTAGGGGAGGGTGTAGGGGTGGGTGTAGGGGAGGGTGTAGGGGAGGGTGTAGGGGTGGGTGTAGGAGAGGGTGGGAACAGGAGAGGCTCATCTGGCGATAGAAGTAATCAAGTCATGTATAAACAGTGTTGTTTAATATAACCCCCTCCCCGACCCCTTCTCCACTCCCCACACCTGCAGAGTACTGACCCCTACACTCCCCACACCTGCAGAGTGCTGACCCCTACACCTACACTCCCCCTGATCAATATCACCGCCGGAACCTGTAGAGGAAGAGTGCTGGCCCCACAACTTTCACCACACTCTCACACTCCTAGACGGTGATCTATGGTGACCACCACACCACAGAGGCTGGTGGATGGTGACCACCACACCACAGAGGCTGGTGGATGGTGACCACCACACCACAGAAACTGGTGGATGGTGACCACCACACCACAGAGACTGGTGGATGGTGACCACCACACCACAGAAACTGGTGGATGGTGACCACCACACCACAGAAACTGGTGGATGGTGACCACCACACCACAGAGACTGGTGGATGGTGACCACCACACCACAGAAACTGGTGGATGGTGACCACCACACCACAGAAACTGGTGGATGGTGACCACCACACCACAGAGGCTGGTGGATGGTGACCACCACACCACAGAGACTGGTGGATGGTGACCACCACACCACAGAAACTGGTGGATGGTGACCACCACACCACAGAAACTGGTGGATGGTGACCACCACACCACAGAAACTGGTGGATGGTGACCACCACAACACAGAGACTGGTGGATGGTGACCACCACAACACATCATCATCTCGGGCCTTGCACCGAGAGAACTTAATGATCCTATTGTAACTGACTGAGAAGTGTAACAAAAAGAGATGTGAATGATCCAATTGTAAGATGTAAAGTTGAGGCAGAATATGGGCAGGTGGGAGATGGAGAGACGTGAGGTGGTGTACTGAGTGTGGGAAGGGAGGGCGTGGGAGGGTGTGGGAGGGAAGGGATGGGAGAGGAAGAGTACACTCACCCCAACCAGTGATGGCTGGGAGCCGTTCCAGTGACTGCCAGACCTTTATCATCTTCTACACCTTCGTCTGGTTCCCACTCGACAGTACTGACACCTCTCTTCCCGTATTACCCTTCCCTGGAAGTGCCACCCCCTTCCCTAGAAGTGCCACCCCTTCCCTGGAAGTACCACCCCCTTCCCTAGAAGTGCCACCCCCTTCCCTGGAAGTGCCACCCCCTTCCCTGGAAGTGCCACCCCCTTCCCTGGAAATGCCACCCCCTTCCCTGGAAGTGCCACCCCTTCCCTAGAAGTGCCACCCCTTCCCTGGAAGTACCACCCCTTCCCTGGAAGTGCCACCCCTTCCCTGGAAGTGCCACCCCTTCCCTAGAAGTGCCACCCCTTCCCTGGAAGTGCCACCCCTTTCCCTGGAAGTACCACCCCCTTCCCTAGAAGTGCCACCCCCTTCCCTAGAAGTGCCACCCCTTCCCTGGAAGTACCACCCCCTTCCCTAGAAGTGCCACCCCTTCCCTGGAAGTGCCACGCCGTTCCCTGGAAGAGTGGCACTCTTCCCTGGAGGTGCAGCTTACCTAGAGGAGGAGGTAAGGTGCTAGGAGGCGACGCCAGGCGGCCAGAGGTCCAGTGGTTGAGGGAGACTGAAGATGTTAATCTTAGGAAGGTCAGACGAATGGCAACCCTGATTAATTCCAGGGATTTCCAGCGTTTTGGCGCAGCTGTTGCAACACTGCATCATCGTTTGTTTCTGGAAGGTGGTCTAGGGTGTGGAGGGTGTTCCCTAGGGTGTAGGTGGTGTTCTCTAGGGTGTGGAGGGTGTTCTCTAGGGTGTGGAGGGTGTTCCCTAGGGTGTAGGTGGTGTTCCCTAGGGTGTAGGTGGTGTTCTCTAGGGTGTAGGTGGTGTTCTCTAGGGTGTAGATGGTGTTCTCTAGGGTGTAGATGGTGTTCTCTAGGGTGTAGGTGGTGTTCCCTAGGGTGTGGAGGGTGTTCCCTAGGGTGTAGGTGGTGTTCCCTAGGGTGTAGGTGGTGTTCTCTAGGGTGTAGGTGGTGTTCTCTAGGGTGTGGAGGGTGTTCTCTAGGGTGTAGATGGTGTTCCCTAGGGTGTGGAGGGTGTTCTCTAGGGTGTGGAGGGTGTTCTCTAGGGTGTAGATGGTGTTCTCTAGGGTGTAGATGGTGTTCTCTAGGGTGTAGATGGTGTTCTCTAGGGTGTAGATGGTGTTCTCTAGGGTGTAGGTGGTGTTCCCTAGGGTGTACATGCTGTTCCCTAGGGTGTAGATGGTGTTCTCTAGGGTGTAGATGGTGTTCTCTAGGGTGTAGATGGTGTTCCCTAGGGTGTACATGGTGTTCTCTAGGGTGTAGATGGTGTTCCCTAGGGTGTACATGGTGTTCTCTAGGGTGTACATGGTGTTCTCTAGGGGCAGAAGGTGTTCTCTAGGGGCAGAAGGTGTTCTCTAAGGTCAGAAGGTGTTCTCTAAGGGCAAAAGGTGTTCTCTAAGGACAGAAGGTGTTCTCTAAGGGCAAAAGGTGTTCTCTAAGGTGCAGAAGGTATTCTCCAGGCTATGAAAGCTGTTCTCTAGAGAATGGGAAGCACTTATACTGAAGAACAACCCAAGCTAATTATTGAAGTGATGTTACTATTAATACTGAACAATTCTTGAACAGAAATGGGCAATTACTTAGATAATTCTTGAAGAACAGGGGATGTGTTACTTGTGTGAAATGTCAACACAATAACTACACTATATATACTGCTCAGTCTGCGCCACAGCCTGCACCACAGCCACTACCACAGCCACCACCACAGCCGCCCCCACAGCCTGCACCACAGCCTGCACCACAGCCACCACCACAGCCTGCACCACAGCCACCACCACAGCCACCACCACAGCCTGCACCATAGCCACCACCACAGCCACGACCACAGCCTGCACCACAGCCTGCACCACAGCCTGCACCACAGCCTGCACCACAGCCTGCACCACAGCCACTACCACAGCCACCACCACAGCCGCCCCCACAGCCTGCACCACAGCCTGCACCACAGCCACCACCACAGCCACCACCACAGCCTGCACCACAGCCACCACCACAGCCTGCACCACAGCCTGCACCACAGCCACCACCACAGCCACCACCACAGCCGCCACCACAGCCTGCACCACAGCCTGCACCACAGTCTGCACCACAGCCTGCACCACAGCCTGCACCACAGCCTGCACCACAGTCTGCACCACAGCCTGCACCACAGCCTGCACCACAGCCTGCACCACAGCCGCCACCACAGCCTGCACCAAGCACACCACCACAGCCTGCACCACAGCCTGCACCACAGCCTGCACCACAGCCACCACCACAGCCACCACCACAGCCACGACCACAGCCTGCACCACAGCCTGCACCACAGCCTGCACCACAGCCTGCACCACAGCCTGCACCACAGCCTGCACCACAGCCTGCACCATAGCCACCACCACAGCCACGACCACAGCCTGCACCACAGCCTGCACCACAGCCTGCACCACAGCCTGCACCACAGCCACGACCACAGCCTGCACCACAGCCTGCACCACAGCCTGCACCACAGCCTGCACCACAGCCACCACCACAGCCACGACCACAGCCTGCACCACAGCCACCACCACAGCCACGACCACAGCCTGCACCACAGCCACCACCACAGCCACCACCACAGCCACCACCACAGCCTGCACCACAGCCACCACCACAGCCTGCACCACAGCCACCACCACAGCCACCACCACAGCCACCACCACAGCCTGCACCACAGCCACCACCACAGCCTGCACCACAGCCACCACCACAGCCACCACCACAGCCACCACCACAGCCACCACCACAGCCTGCACCACAGCCACCACCACAGCCACCACCACAGCCACCACCACAGCCACCACCACAGCCACCACCACAGCCACCACCACAGCCTGCACCACAGCCACCACCACAGCCTGCACCACAGCCTGCACCACAGCCACCACCACAGCCACCACCACAGCCACCACCGCAGCCACCACCACAGCCACCACCACAGGAAATACCAGTGAGGTGGTATAAGAGCAGCACTTACTAGGGTGAAGACAATCAGGTTTGGCGTCTCCGTTACCCGAGTCCCAGACGCCTCCCCCCTCCTCCCCCCCGGGCGCTGGGGTCACCCTGGCTGGCGTGGGAGGTGACCTCCACCCACCTCACCCTGGAGGTGACCTCTACCCACCCCACCCTGGAGGTGACCTCCACCCACCTCACCCTGGAGGTGACCTCCACCCACCTCACCCTGGAGGTGACCTCTACCCACCCCACCCTGGAGGTGACCTCTACCCACCTCACCCTGGAGGTGACCTCCACCCACCTCACCCTGGAGGTGACCTCCACCCACCTCATCCTGGAGGTGACCTCCACCCACCCCACCCTGGAGGTGACCTGTGACTATTCTGTCCAGATTTTGCCGTATAGTAGAGCAAGAAAGTGAGAGAGAGAGAGTGGCAGAATACCTCTCCCCGTGACCTGCATGGCGCAACTGGCGCCATCTGTGACTGACGTAAACATGAGGGAGTGGTGTGTCGACTGTGACGTCACGCCCCTCTAGTCAGTATTGACAATAAGTGACTGGAGTTGCAACACTTGCTCCACATTGTCAGTGTTGTCGCGGACGGTGACACTGTGGCCTCCAGGTACGGCAGTGTGGCCTCCAGGTACGGCAGTGTGGCCTCCAGGTACGGCAGTGTGGCCTCCAGGTACGGCAGTGTGGCCTCCAGGTACGGCAGTGTGGCCTCTAGGTACGGCAGTGTGGCCTCCAGGTACGGCAGAGTGGCCTCCAGGTACGGCAGTGTGGCCTCCAGGTACGGCAGTGTGGCCTCCAGGTACGGCAGTGTGGCCTCCAGGTACGGCAGTGTGGCCTCCAGGTACGGCAGTGTGGCCTCCAGGTACGGCAGTGTACCGTTTACACCCCTCCACCCTGTCTCACACACCTCCACCCCGTCCCACACACCTCCTCCTTCCCCTCATGGCTAAGATGGTTCCCATGCTCTCATGGGTTCAGGTTTTATCTGGCCCTGGGGGCGGAGGCAGGTGTGGGCGGTGGCAGGTGTGGGCAGGGGCAGGTGACTCACCACCAAGACGTTCTACGTCACCTGAGGTGTTTCAGGTCCTCAGTACACCCACACGTGGCACGGAGTGGGCTACCCAGCTCCTCCACCACACACACACCTGCCTAAATTACCCAAGAATCGTACGGTAGGTTCTCATGAAGAATGGGAAACCATAACCAATAATTTAAGCAAGTTTCCCATTAAAGTGAGCGAGATCAACTCCCTCTTCCGTTTTCTATACTGTCTGATGACCATAACTGTATACGGAGATTAATTCCAATCCCTTTATTGTCTTACTGTGAGAGAGAGAGAGAGAGAGAGAGAGAGAGAGAGAGAGAGAGAGAGAGAGAGAGAGCCAGAGAGACAGAGAGAGAGCCAGAGAGACAGAGAGAGAGCCAGAGAGAGCTAGAGAGAGAGAGCCAGAGAGAGAGAGAGAGAGAGAGAGAGAGAGAGAGACAGAGAGAGAGAGACAGAGAGAGAGCCAGAGAGAGCTAGAGAGAGAGAGCCAGAGAGAGAGAGAGAGAGAGACAGAGAGACAGAGAGAGAGCCAGAGAGAGCTAGAGAGAGAGAGCCAGAGAGAGCTAGAGAGAGAGAGCCAGAGAGAGCTAGAGAGAGAGAGCCAGAGAGAGCTAGAGAGAGAGAGCCAGAGAGAGAGAGAGAGAGCCAGAGAGAGAGAGAGAGAGAGAGAGAGAGAGAGAGAGAGAGCCAGAGAGAGAGAGAGAGAGAGAGAGAGCCAGAGAGAGAGAGAGAGAGAGAGAGAGAGAGAGAGAGAGAGAGAGAGAGAGAGCCAGAGAGAGAGAGAGAGAGAGAGAGAGAGAGAGAGAGAGAGAGCCAGAGAGAGAGAGAGAGAGAGAGAGAGAGAGAGAGAGAGAGAGAGAGAGAGAGAGAGAGAGACAGAGAGAGACAGAGAGACAGAGAGAGAGCCAGAGAGAGCTAGAGAGAGAGAGCCAGAGAGAGAGAGAGAGAGAGAGAGAGAGAGAGAGAGAGAGAGAGAGAGAGAGAGAGACAGAGAGACAGAGAGAGAGAGAGAGAGCTAGAGAGAGAGAGCCAGAGAGAGAGAGAGAGAGAGCCAGAGAGAGAGAGAGAGAGAGAGAGATATGTATGCCCCACATCCAAACAAGTTTACCAAGAATCAGAAAATGAAAGTTAGGAGTGGATGGATCTACTTGTCTGTATGGAGGGTCGAGGCCCAACTGGTTGGGTCACGATGCCGCCCGTGGAGGAGGTGGAGGAAGTTGTTGTACCGCACCTCACGCTTCACATCACTGCCACACGTAAAACACATCGCCTCATTACCTGCCCATATGACCCGTAACCACTCTTTGAAAACTCATCAACGATACTTACTTTCCCAAACACACAACCTTATTTACTTATTTATATGTGAACAGTTTATGGCAATACTGGTTGTTAGAGTCATGGGTAACTACTGTTTACAGTGAAAGTGGTCGTTTGGTGCTGTAAGTGGAGTCTTAAGGAGCTTGTTCCACCATCTTGATCTTCAGTCTTCCCGCTGTTCGTATCCCCTGGATCATTATGTGACGAGGGCGTCTGCTTAATTTATTATTTTCTTCAGTGGAAGCCAAGGTTCCTGAGCTGGTTTGTTTCCCTATTGAGGTTAAGGCCTATCAACCTCTGGAGGGTGTGGAGGTTAAGGCCTATCAACCTCTGGAGGGTGTAGAGGTTAAGGCCTATCAACCTCTGGAGGGTGGTTGAGGTTAAGGCCTATCAACCTCTGGAGGGTGTAGAGGTTAAGGCCTATCAACCTCTGGAGGGTGTAGAGGTTAAGGCCTATCAACCTCTGGAGGGTTGAGGTTAAGGCCTATCAACCTCTGGAGGGTGTAGAGGTTAAGGCCTATCAACCTCTGGAGGGTTGAGGTTAAGGCCTATCAACCTCTGGAGGGTGTGGAGGTTAAGGCCTATCAACCTCTGGAGGGTTGAGGTTAAGGCCTATCAACCTCTGGAGGGTTGAGGTTAAGGCCTATCAACCTCTGGAGGGTTGAGGTTAAGGCCTATCAACCTCTGGAGGGTGTGGAGGTTAAGGCCTATCAACCTCTGGAGGGTTGAGGTTAAGGCCTATCAACCCCTGGAGGGTGTAGAGGTTAAGGCCTATCAACCTCTGGAGGGTTGAGGTTAAGGCCTATCAACCCCTGGAGGGTTGAGGTTAAGGCCTATCAACCCCTGGAGGGTGTAGAGGTTAAGGCCTATCAACCTCTGGAGGGTTGAGGTTAAGGCCTATCAACCTCTGGAGGGTTGAGGTTAAGGCCTATCAACCCCTGGAGGGTGTAGAGGTTAAGGCCTATCAACCTCTGGAGGGTTGAGGTTAAGGCCTATCAACCTCTGGAGGGTTGAGGTTAAGGCCTATCAACCTCTGGAGGGTGTGGAGGTTAAGGCCTATCAACCTCTGGAGGGTTGAGGTTAAGGCCTATCAACCTCTGGAGGGTTGAGGTTAAGGCCTATCAACCTCTGGAGGGTTGAGGTTAAGGCCTATCAACCTCTGGAGGGTTGAGGTTAAGGCCTATCAACCTCTGGAGGGTGTGGAGGTTAAGGCCTATCAACCTCTGGAGGGTTGAGGTTAAGGCCTATCAACCTCTGGAGGGTGGTTGAGGTTAAGGCCTATCAACCTCTGGAGGGTGGTTGAGGTTAAGGCCTATCAACCTCTGGAGGGTGTTGAGGTTAAGGCCTATCAACCTCTGGAGGGTGGTTGAGGTTAAGGCCTATCAACCTCTGGAGGGTGTAGAGGTTAAGGCCTATCAACCTCTGGAGGGTGTAGAGGTTAAGGCCTATCAACCTCTGGAGGGTGGTTGAGGTTAAGGCCTATCAACCTCTGGAGGGTGGTTGAGGTTAAGGCCTATCAACCTCTGGAGGGTGTAGAGGTTAAGGCCTATCAACCTCTGGAGGGTGTAGAGGTTAAGGCCTATCAACCTCTGGAGGGTGTAGAGGTTAAGGCCTATCAACCTCTGGAGGGTGTAGAGGTTAAGGCCTATCAACCTCTGGAGGGTGGTTGAGGTTAAGGCCTATCAACCTCTGGAGGGTGTAGAGGTTAAGGCCTATCAACCTCTGGAGGGTGTAGAGGTTAAGGCCTATCAACCCCTGGAGGGTGTAGAGGTTAAGGCCTATCAACCTCTGGAGGGTGTAGAGGTTAAGGCCTATCAACCCCTGGAGGATGTAGAGGTTAAGGCCTATCAACCTCTGGAGGGTGTAGAGGTTAAGGCCTATCAACCTCTGGAGGGTGTAGAGGTTAAGGCCTATCAACCCCTGGAGGGTGTTGAGGTTAAGGCCTATCAACCCCTGGAGGGTGTGTAGGTGTATATACACAGTAAACTGAGACACCTGTCAGTATTAGTACATCAGTGAATAAGTTTACACTTGTCTGATGACTTGAAGGTGGAGTGGTTCTTGTGTTGACGAGCACTCACAGGTGTTGTGGTGGTCGAGTGTATGTTCAAGTGACACTTTGATGGACACACTTGGGTGTGAAGTGTGTGGGGTGGGGTGTAGTGGCCCAGGGGGGCACGCTGGTGGTACACCAGATACTCTACACTCTACACGGCTCTCACTGTATTATGGTAATGTATTCAACAGGGTTTTGTAACATTAAGTCACGGACACTGTGTTTAGCGATTTGGAAGATGGTTACCTTCTTGAGGTTATCTTGATGATTTCGGGGCTTTAGTGTCCCCGCGGCCCGGTCCTCGACCAGGCCTCCACCCCCAGGAAGCAGCCCGTGACAGCTGACTAACTCCCAGGTACCTATTTACTGCTAGGTAACAGGGGCATTTAGGGTGAAAGAAACTTTGCCCATTTGTTTCTGCCTCGTGCGGGAATCGAACCCGCGCCACAGAATTAGGAGTCCTGCGCGCTATCCACCAGGCTACGAGGCCCCCTGGAGGGTGGTAGAGGGTGGTGGTTGTAGAAGAGGGTAGTGGTAGAGGGTGGTGGTGGTAGAGGGTAGTGGTAGAAGAGGGTAGTGGTAGAGGGTGGTGGTTGTAGAAGAGGGTAGTGGTAGAGGGTGGTGGTAGTAGAGGATAGTGGTAGAGAATGGTGGTTGTGGTGGTGGTGGCTGGTTCTCCCACGTCTTACAAGATCAGTGACCTGTTGAAGCTTACGCCTACTGTGCCGCTAAGATGCTCTCTCTCTCTCTCCCTCCTACACATTCCTGGCCGCTCTGGTCCAGGTTGACGACCCCACAACACTTAGACGACACACAAGTTAATATTGTGATAATAATTAACACTGGGATGTGTACACGATGTTCCAACATGAGAGACAACAGTTTGGTGTGAAGAGCCACAGCCCCGGGGCACACCTGCTGGTCCACTACCCTCCCTCCCTTCCTCACCCTGGTGCTGACACACCTGCTGGTCCACTACCCTCCCTCCCCTCCCTCACCCTGGTGCTGACACACCTGCTGGTCCACTACCCTCCCTCACCCTGGTGCTGACACACCTGCTGGTCCACTACCCTCCCTCACCCTGGTGCTGACACACCTGCTGGTCCACTACCCTCCCTCACCCTGGTGCTGACACACCTGCTGGTCCACTACCCTCCCTCACCCTGGTGCTGACACACCTGCTGGTCCACTACCCTCCCTCACCCTGGTGCTGACACACCTGCTGGTCCACTACCCTCCCTCACCCTGGTGCTGACACACCTGCTGGTCCACTACCCTCCCTCCCTCCCTCCCTCACCCTGGTGCTGACACACCTGCTGGTCCACTACCCTCCCTCCCCCTGCTACTGACACACCTGCTGGTCCACTACCCTCCCTTCCTCACACTGGTGCTGACACACCTGCTGGTCCACTACCCTCCCTCCCACTGCTACTGACACACCTGCTGGTCCACTACCCTCCCTCCCTCCCCCTGGTGCTGACACACCTGCTGGTCCACTACCCTCCCTTCCTCACCCTGGTGCTGACACACCTGCTGGTCCACTACCCTCCCTCCCTCACCCTGCTACTGACACACCTGCTGGCCCACTACCTTCCCTCCCCCTGCTACTGACACACCTGCTGGTCCACTACCCTCCCTCCCTCCCTCACCCTGGTGCTGACACACCTGCTGGTCCACTACCCTCCCTCCCTCCCCCTGCTACTGACACACCTGCTGGCCCACTACCTTCCCTCCCCCTGCTACTGACACACCTGCTGGTCCACTACCCTCCCTCCCTCCCTCACCCTGGTGCTGACACACCTGCTGGTCCACTACCCTCCCTCACCCTGGTGCTGACACACCTGCTGGTCCACTACCCTCCCTCACACTGGTGCTGACACACCTGCTGGTCCACTACCCTCCCTCACCCTGGTGCTGACACACCTGCTGGTCCACTACCCTCCCTCACCCTGGTGCTGACACACCTGCTGGTCCACTACCCTCCCTCACCCTGGTGCTGACACACCTGCTGGTCCACTACCCTCCCTCACCCTGGTGCTGACACACCTGCTGGTCCACTACCCTCCCTCACCCTGGTGCTGACACACCTGCTGGTCCACTACCCTCCCTCACTCTGGTGCTGACACACCTGCTGGTCCACTACCCTCCCTCACCCTGGTGCTGACACACCTGCTGGTCCACTACCCTCCCTCCCTCCCCCTGCTACTGACACACCTGCTGGCCCACTACCTTCCCTCCCCCTGCTACTGACACACCTGCTGGTCCACTACCCTCCCTCCCTCCCTCACCCTGGTGCTGACACACCTGCTGGTCCACTACCCGCCCTCCCTCCCCCTGCTACTGACACACCTGCTGGTCCACTACCCTCCCTCCCTCCCCCTGCTACTGACACACCTGCTGGCCCACTACCTTCCCTCCCCCTGCTACTGACACACCTGCTGGTCCACTACCTTCCCTCCCCCTGCTACTGACACACCTGCTGGTCCACTACCCTCCCTTCCTCACCCTGGTGCTGACACACCTGCTGGTCCACTACCCTCCCTCCCTCCCCCTGCTACTGACACACCTGCTGGTCCACTACCCTCCCTCCCTCCCCCTGCTACTGACACACCTGCTGGTCCACTACCTTCCCTCCCCCTGCTACTGACACACCTGCTGGTCCACTACCCTCCCTCCCTCCCTCACCCTGGTGCTGACACACCTGCTGGTCCACTACCCTCCCTCCCTCCCCCTGCTACTGACACACCTGCTGGCCCACTACCTTCCCTCCCCCTGCTACTGACACACCTGCTGGCCCACTACACTTCCCTCCCCCTGCTACTGACACACCTGCAGGTATCACTTTCCCCTTGTGTCAGTGTCTCCATTCCTTGTGTGGTTGCGGTGTGGGCGTGGGCGGGCAGGGGCCGCCTGGGGCTGACACCTGACGCCCACACCTGGTTCAATGACCCGGGCACCCCCCCCCCCACCCCCTCTTCCCTCTTCACTCTTCCTGGGAGTGTTTCTGGCAGGTGTGTGGCGTGGTGGGAGGGGGGGGGGGACACACCCCCTCTACAATATGGCCGCAGTCTTGGGCATCTCTTTATCTTAAGATACAGCAAGGCGGACTGCCCGCCTGGTGTCAGCAAGGCGGACAGCCCGACTGCTATCACAGTTCTCATTATACACCTATGTATACAACCCCCCCCCCTCCCCCTCGCCCCCATACCCCTCCTCCAAAGACAGGAAGACCAGCCAGAGTGCAGCCAGTTAGGACCTCTTACACCCAGAGACACTCTGCCACACCCACAAGACAATAAGTGTGAGGCGACCCTTGAGGACCACCATAGCCTGGGTACAGTGGTGAGTACTGACCAACGCCGCCACTCTCATGGTCTCTGGTGGGGCCGGATGTCTCAGACCTCCCGGCAGTGTACCCTGGAGGATTAGGGTCGGCGTACCCCACAAGAACCCTAGAGGGGTCTTCCTTGCGCAAGAGCCCTAAAGGAGCCTTCCTTGCGCAAGAGCCCTAAAGTGGTCTTCCTTGCGCAAGAGCCCTAAAGGGGTCTTCCTTGCGCAAGAGCCCTAAAGGAGTCTTCCTTGCGCAAGAGCCCTAAAGGGGTCTTCCTTGCGCAAGAGCCCTAAAGGGGTCTTCCTTGCGCAAGAGCCCTAAAGGAGTCTTCCTTGCGCAAGAGCCCTAAAGGGGTCTTCCTTGCGCGAGAGCCCTAAAGGAGTCTTCCTTGCGCAAGAGCCCTAAAGGGGTTTCCTTGCGCAAGAACCCGCGTCCCGCAGGTGTGTGGCAGCGGGTACACTCTGAGAGCCCCGGGACGGCAGCGGGTCACGAACGGTTGACGTCATTGTCTGCGGGGCGGTGGGCAGCGGTCCGCCGTCAGCATATGGCGCTCTGAGCCCCGCTGTCAGCACTCTCTCTCACTGTGAGGAGAACCTGATGGAGAGTTTGGTTCATGGTGAGGGTGTAGAGCATCCCCTGAAGGTTCCCTGTCTCTCCCTTGTCTCTGTCACAAGACCTTGTGGTGACCTTTGTGGATGACAGACGATGAGGTCACGGTATCTTGGGGTGAGACAGGTGGGCCGGGAGTGAGAGTGGGCGTGACCAGACGGGTGGGCCGGGAGTGAGAGTGGGCGTGACCTCTCCCTCCCAAGTGCAACACAACACTGACATGTGACTACCAGTACGAGGCCGCCCACGCCACCATACCGGTACCTCAGGACCCCAAGCCACACACCCTCAAGGTGGCCCTCTGCACCACCAGGGGCCCCCCTACACCACCGGTGGCCCCCTACACCACCGGGGGCAACTGTCGGTCACTGGTGTCGACGCGTGTGTGCGTGTCACCTGAGTGCCGCGGCGGCCACCCACACATGACAGCAACTGTTCCTATGTTCTGTCACCCGAGAACTTCCGTCCTGCTGGGCCACCTGCCGGGCCACCTGCTGGTCCACCTGCCGGGCCACCTGTCGGGCCACCTGCCGGGCCACCTGCTGGTCCTCCTGCTGGTCCACCTGCCGGGCCACCTGCTGGTCCACCTGGCGGGCCACCTGTATGGCGCTCTCAGGGGCAGGCGTGACCATCTGCGTCACCAACAACAGTACTAAACGCCAGTAGAAGCTTGTCCCTCAGTGTACTCTCCAGCAATATGGCGCGCGACAGCCTAGTATCCTGGCCGGGGGAGGATTGACTAGGCGAGGGTCCTTAGCTGTTGGCGCCATTCCCTGCGACAGTAACTGGGCACCTTGTTGTTGAGAGAGAGTCGTGTTCCAGGGTAAACTAGTGGGTGAGCCATGAGCCATGGGGGGGGGGGGGAGGGACAACTCTCAGCATGGTAACAGGAGTCAGCAGGCTCCTGTAACTCACCTGTGCGTCAAAAAAACAATTGAGGTATGAAAAAAGGGAGAGTAGTGAGGACTCACTCAGTTGTGAGGTGAACACTCATCTCTCTGCCTCGTCTGTTGGCCTGTTTGTGTGTGTTGTGGGGGCGGGGGTGTCGTAGTGTTTGATGAGGGGGGGGGGGCCTGGGGTTAGGGGTTAGGGGAAGGGGGCTGGGGAAGGGGGCTGGGAAACACTTTGAAAGCCAAGCACGGGGATCAACATGGGAAGTGTTTAAACATCTTCAGGTCACTAGCCCCACTTTTTTATGACTTACTCAACCTTCTCATGAACGATGGTGTCGCACACTACACACTCTCCTCCTCCTCCAGAAGGCTGAACATTACAACTGAGAAGAGGGGACATATACGCAGGAAGGATACATGAGAGGTGAATGACAATGCCTAAGACAAGAACAAGAGGAAACTGCACAAGACCCACTGACTAATTCATGTCAGTTCCAGGAACCGACGATACTAATGACATAACTGTATTAATGATCTAACTCAAATAGTTTTGTTTAATTTGGCAATTAAAAATAAACCCAAATTGTACAAATATTATTAATGTTCATATTGTACGGCTTTGTAATTTGTATTAAAGCCGATTCAATAGTGTTTCTATTGAAAATGTTTTTAGTTATTGAAGAAAAACTCTCCCAATTAAATTGTTGAAAATTATCTCACTTCGTTGTTAAACAATATATATATATATATATATATATATATATATATATATATATATATATATATATATATATATATATATATATATATATATATATATATATGCAATTGACGATCACAAAACACTGATCATTTTATGCGGAAAATCCACAGAGAAATATGAAATGAGGTGAACGTTTCGGCTTTGTTAAAGCCTTTGTCAACACCAGACTGACTAAGGAGAAGGGAGAAGGGGGGAAGATATATAGGCCGACACCTGACCACCCCATCCCAAGGGTTGGTCAGGTGTAATTAACCAAAAACAGGTATAGCTTAGCTTAGAATGGTCAAAGAGGATTAAGTGGTCAGAGAATAAGGATGAAAGATTAAAGAAAAGCCTCATGAACACACAATATATATTCATATATTGTGTGTTCATGAGGCTTTTCTTTAATCTTTCATCCTTATTCTCTGACCACTTAATCCTCTTTGACCATTCTAAGCTAAGCTATACCTGTTTTTGGTTAATTACACCTGACCAACCCTTGGGATGGGGTGGTCAGGTGTCGGCCTATATATCTTCCCCCCTTCTCCCTTCTCCTTAGTCAGTCTGGTGTTGACAAAGGCTTTAACAAAGCCGAAACGTTCACCTCATTTCATATTTCTCTGTGGATTTTCCGCATATATATATATATATATATATATATATATATATATATATATATATATATATATATATATATATATATATATATATATATATATATATATATATATATATATATATGTGTGTGTGTACACGTTCGCTAGGGCAGAGGCCACGACCCGGGCAAGCCACCTCACGCGTCTTAAACCATCTTGGGTTACTCCTTAAACATTCTGGAAGCTTCAGTGGAGGTTTTTTTGCTTCACTAATGACTTCATAGTCAACATGTCAGCAGAAGGTGGTGAAGACGTCTGAGGTAGTTGTGTGTACTGCCAACCCCGACCTTACCTAACCTTCAGTACTGGTCTCTGGTTCCCAGCTGGACCTGACGCCTCCTCCTGTGACAAGTGTGAGATGTTAGTGTTACTGCTACACTGTACCACTCCACCCTGCTGTTCCAGTGTTACCACAACACTGGTACCACTCCACACTGTGTTCCAGTGTTACTACAACACTGTACCATTCCACACTGTGTTACAGTGTTACCACAACACTGTACCACTCCACACTGCGTTCCAGTGTTACTACAACACTGTACCATTCCACACTGTGTTACAGTATTACCACAACACTGGTACCACTCCACCCCTGCGTGACAGTGTTACCACAACACTGTACCACTCCACCCTGTGTTACAGTGTTACCACAACACTGGTACCACTCTACACTGTGTTACAGTGTTACCAAGAAGGGTGGAAGGTGACCTTGGGTGGAGGGATACTCTGGCCTCCTGGCTGTAATCTCCAGGTATTAACGCGCCATAATGTACCGCTGACGATGATCTGTGCACGCCCACTGCGCACGCCCACTGCGCACGCTCACTGCGCACGCTCACTGCGCACGCCTTGACTCTCACATAAAAAACAATTACTTGCAAGTTATGATAAGCAAGAAAACTAATCCCCGCGCCCTATTATCAACAGGATCTGGGCGCGGCTCCTGTGAAATTGGTGAAGTTATGAATATGATTTCCTCAAAGATGTTAAGTTATGGGAGTTTTTTTTTGCTTAAGTTAGGTGGGGGAGTGTTGGGGGGGGGGGGAGTTATTACAGGATGCAGGTAGTGTGGTCGGCTGGTCCTGGCTCCTGCTAATTGGCTGGTTCTGGTAGACTGGTTTCTAACGACACACAATGTTGCTGACTCATAAACACACACTCACCAGTATGTCTGTGGTTGGTCACTAGGTTAGTGGTTGGTCACTTGGTTAGTGGTTGGTCACTTGGTTAGTGGTTGGTTACTAGGCTAGTGGTTGGTCACTAGGCTAGTGGTTGGTCACTTGGTTAGTGGTTGGTCACTTGGTTAGTGGTTGGTCACTTGGTTAGTGGTTGGTTACTAGGCTAGTGGTTGGTCACTTGGTTAGTGGTTGGTCACTAGGTTAGTGGTTGGTCACTTGGTTAGTGGTTGGTTACTAGGCTAGTGGTTGGTCACTTGGTTAGTGGTTGGTTACTAGGCTAGTGGTTGGTCACTAGGCTAGTGGTTGGTCACTTGGTTAGTGGTTGGTCACTTGGTTAGTGGTTGGTCACTTGGTTAGTGGTTGGTTACTAGGCTAGTGGTTGGTCACTTGGTTAGTGGTTGGTCACTAGGTTAGTGGTTGGTCACTAGGCTAGTGGTTGGTCACTAGGCTAGTGGTTGGTCACTAGGCTAGTGGTTGGTCACTTGGTTAGTGGTTGGTTACTAGGCTAGTGGTTGGTCACTTGGTTAGTGGTTGGTCACTTGGTTAGTGGTTGGTCACTTGGTTAGTGGTTGGTTACTAGGCTAGTGGTTGGTCACTTGGTTAGTGGTTGGTTACTAGGCTAGTGGTTGGTCACTTGGTTAGTGGTTGGTTACTAGGCTAGTGGTTGGTCACTAGGTTAGTGGTTGGTTACTAGGCTAGTGGTTGGTCACTTGGTTAGTGGTTGGTCACTAGGTTAGTGGTTGGTCACTAGGCTAGTGGTTGGTCACTTGGTTAGTGGTTGGTCACTTGGTTAGTGGTTGGTCACTTGGTTAGTGGTTGGTTACTAGGCTAGTGGTTGGTCACTTGGTTAGTGGTTGGTCACTAGGCTAGTGGTTGGTCACTAGGTTAGTGGTTGGTCACTAGGTTAGTGGTTGGTCACTAGGCTAGTGGTTGGTCACTTGGTTAGTGGTTGGTCACTAGGTTAGTGGTTGGTCACTAGGCTAGTGGTTGGTCACCATGCTACTGATTAATCACCATGCTAGTGGTTACCGTAATAACTCGTTATTGACACAAAATCCATCACCTAATTAACTTAAGGGCCATCTCTAGTAGCATCGAGGATCTTATCCTTTACGGCTTCGGCGGGTAGGCGGTTCCACGGGTTAATAACCCTATGGGCGAAACAGCATGTGTTCTCAGTCCTACACTGTGGCTTGTTGAGCTTGAAACCGTGGCTCCTTGTAAGTGTACACTTACAAGGAGCCACACCTGACCTTCTGATGACCTTAATCCACACCTGACCTTCTGAAGAGGTGGTGTGGATTAATATCTTGCAGGTTGTTCAGTACTTTAAAAGGCCTCTTGAGAGATGAGCCTTGTCATGTCTGGTTTGGGGGTGTTGTTAGCCACCTGTGGCTCTCACCTGTCCTTGGTGAGTGAGCTGACTCACTTCTGGAATGATTTGTGGAGCTGTGATTAACTTTTTTCAAGGCTGTGATGTCCTTTTAGAAGTTGGGGTCCCCCATGCTTGGTTACAGTACAACCCGTTCTCGCACTTTCGTATAGTCAATATTGACTAATTAAATATGTGCATATGTGACACACTAAACATACTAGTTTACCTTGAAAAGCTTAATAAAAAAACACCGACCTTACCTAACCTTCTTAGTATGTTAAGATAAGCATCTTATTGCTTCGTAATTACAATTACTACTTAACCTATCATAGGTATAGGTTTAAGGCGGGTTTAGGGCGTGCTTTAGGGGGGTTTAGGGCGTGCATAAGATTATTACTTAACCTATTAAAGGTATAGGTTAAGTAATAATTGTAATTACGAAGCAATAAGATGCTTATCTTAACATACTAAGAAGGTTAGGTGAGGTCGGTGTTTTCTATGAAGCTTTTCAAGGTAAACTAGTATGTTTAGTATGTCACATATGCACGTATTTAATAAGTCAATATTGACTGTAAGAAAGTGCGAGAACGGGTTGTACTGTAGCCACACAGTACAGTATAAGTATACATCCAGTATAGTCATTTACGGAACACCTTAGGCACTCTGGGACACGTCTTGAACCCCCAAGTGCCAAAGGGTGATGTGTGGGGTGGAGATAATGACAACCCACTCTCCCTACGTCGCGTCTTGACCCCCATTGACAGCTAATATTTTAGTGTAGAGACATTAGACCATGTTTACTAAGTTACTTATGCCTCTGTTGCCCCTTAACGGGCGGCTGTAATTTACGCTAATCCACAGGAATTTGTAATGTGTATGTAATGTGTGTGTTGTTGTATGGGTTGTATAAGTGTGTATTATGTATGTTGCAGATATTGACGAGTGCCTGGTACCGGAGCTGGCTGATAAGTGCGCAGAGGATGCGGAGTGTTGTAACTTGCCTGCGCACTACACCTGTAAGTGCAAGGATGGCTTCACCGGCGACGGCTACAACACTTGTTCAGGTGAGTCCCTCACGCACACGCGCGAGCACATGCACGCATACACTCACACACACACACACACACCACCACACACCACACACACACACACACCACACACACACACACACACACACACACACACACACACACACACACACACACACACACACACACACACACACACACACACACACACACACACAACGACAACCAACCGCTAAAAAAAACGGGGTCCAAGAGCTGGAGCTCAATCTTGCAGACACAAACAGTAAACACACACGCACGCACACACGCAAAGTTTGACGATAAAGGTATAAAGAGTGGACACTAGAAGAGGCGATAAAGGCGAGAGGTGAAGGGCGCGCCAGCACGGCAGGATGGAGTCTCGCAGCGCTGACAGGATGCGAACCACAGAACAAAAAATGTCCCAATAACTTGCCACTGAAATCCCCTCCCAACATGTGTAGTGTAGCGAGGATAGGAAGACCTTAAGGTCCTTGGTGCTGACGCTACATCAGACCTTAAGGTCCTTGGTGGTGACACCAAACCAGACCTTAAGGTCCTTGGTGGTGACACTACACCAGACCTTAAGGTCCTTGGTGCTGACGCTACATCAGACCTTAAGGTCCTTGGTGCTGACGCTACATCAGACCTTAAGGTCCTTGGTGCTGACGCTACATCAGACCTTAAGGTCCTTGGTGCTGACGCTACATCAGACCTTAAGGTCCTTGGTGCTGACGCTACATCAGACCTTAAGGTCCTTGGTGCTGAGGGTGACAGGTGTGGTGCAGGTGTTGGGGGGAGGGTTTAGGGTGTGCATGAGGATCTGTGGTCCAGACCAGTGGATGGATGGGTGACCTCTGGCCATGGTGGTGGCTGGAGGAATGTGGCAAAGTGTGCCACCAGGCAGACTGTGGCACTCGGCTGGGGGTGCGATAGGCCACCAGTGTGCCCCCTCCTCCCCCCCCAACACGTGTGTGAGAGCTCCTGGTAGAAAGTTGCCCCCTCTCCTCCACCCCCACCCCCTCACCCCCCTCTACAGCTATGCCACCAGCCTCCTACTTGTCCTCATATCCCAGCTCCTTGTCCTCATACCCCAGCTCCTTGTCCTCATACCCCAGCTCCTTGTCCTCATACCCCAGCTCCTTGTCCTCATACCCCAGCTCCTTGTCCTCATATCCCAGCTCCTTGTCCTCATACCCCAGCTCCTTGTCCTCATACCCCAGCTCCTTGTCCTCATACCCCAGCTCCTTGTCCTCATACCCCAGCTCCTTGTCCTCATACCCCAGCTCCTTGTCCTCATATCCCAGCTCCTTTTCTTCTTATCCCAGCTCCTTGTCCTCATATCCCAGCTCCTTGTCCTCATACCCCAGCTCCTTGTCCTCATACCCCAGCTCCTTGTCCTCATATCTTAATGGAGTACTGGACTCCAGGGCCGCCGTATCTGGAGAGTGGGACGCAAGGCAGGCACTCCCAGGCGGCTCCAGGCTGTATCGTACTGTATTATGGGTATATTCCTTTATTGGACCTGACCAGACCCGCCGCCATCTTCAGTTGTGTACAGGTGGCCTAGTTGACTGGCACTTGTCAGAGGCATAGTGGTGCCGCCCGCGCCACGCCTGCCACCACACACCCAACTGGTGGCAATATTGCAAGTAGGAAGAGAGACAGAGAGACAGAAAGAGAAAGAGAGAAACAGAGAGAGCGAGTGAGAGAGACAGAGAGAGAGAGAGTAGGGAATGACTATTTCTTTAGAATGTGACGATAAAGCCGATTATCTTTTAACTGATTACAAAAGCCAGGGTGTGGGTTAAGCTTGTGTGTGGACATAGAGGATTACCAAAGCCGGTAGCACGGGGTCACCAAAGGTCACGGAGGACCGCCACAGGTCCCGTACATGTGCACACGCACAACATACACACACGCACATAATAACACATTATTAACACACACAACACGCAAAAGTTAGTCCTGAGCATTTGAAGTAAACAAGAAATTGTGAGTATTAGTATCCTGCTGTGTTGTATGGTGAGGCAGAAGGTCCTCCTCTTGACTTACCACAACGTACAAAATACGGGCTACTAAAACACACCAACCCAAGCCACCCACCTAACCCTAACCAGCCTACAAAGAAAACGTGGATATATTTCTGAGCCGCTACATAGTACACCTTATTATGTACGTTGGGGAATATAGCGTACACAGTGAGGCGCATTAGTTAAGAGGACGGGGTGATTAGGGAGCCGGTCGGCCGAGCGGACAGCACGCTGGACTTGTGATCCTGTGGTCCTGGGTTCGATCCCAGGCGCCGGCGAGAAACAATGGGCAGAGTTTCTTTCACCCTATGCCCCTGTTACCTAGCAGTAAAATAGGTACCTGGGTGTTAGTCAGCTGTCACGGGCTGCTTCCTGGGGGTGGAGGCCTGGTCGAGGACCGGGCCGCGGGGACACTAAAAAGCCCCGAAATCATCTCAAAATAACCTCAAGATAAGATCTCAAGATAAGATCTCAAGATAACCTCAAGATGGTCGTCGGTGACACTAATGGTGTTGATGTGTTGCAGACATCAACGAGTGCGAGTCTCCAGGAGCGTGCGGCCACAACGCCATCTGCTCCAATCTCCACGGCAACTACACCTGCACCTGCCCTGACGGCTTCATCGGCAACCCCTACACTGGCGTGAGTATCTCCACACCACTCACTCTCTCACTTGATCAACTCTAGCAGCTCTAAATGTGGATCATTTCTTACTCTAGTTGAGCTCTCCTGTGTGTTCTCGGGAAAGATATTTTCTTTCTGTCTCGTTGAAATTTACCATTCTTGTTGTTGTTTGGTGGTGATAATACCCCCTGAGGGCTCCATCATCTCTTCCCATCACCAGCCTCTAACCTTTCCCCTTTCCAGATCTACTGAGTCTCTCAGAGCAACTGTCTCATTGTCTTTCATCATCTCCTACATTATATTTCTCAGTTGTGAGCCTCATCGTGTCTCACAGGGAGCATCGTCAACCATTCTTGTCTCTGTGACATCTCACACAGCATCCCTGGCATCTGTGGCAGCATCCCTAATATCTATGAACTTTCTCTCCATTCATAAGTGTCCAACCACTTGGGCTGGACGGTAGAGCGACGGTCTCGCTTCATGAAGGTCGACGTTCAATCCCCGACCGTCCAAGTGGTTGGACACCATTCCTTACCCTCCGTCCCATCCCAAATCCTTATCCTGACCCCTTCCCAGTGCTATATAGCCGTAATGGCTTTGCGCTTTCCCCCTGATAGTTCCTTCCATTCATAAGTGATGTCATTCTTCCCATTAATCAGTGGCAGCATCCCATCAATCTCCGAGGCCGGTTTTACATGTGTTAGTGGCAGCTCATCCCTCAGATGCAGCTTCCCTGTCATACTCCGGCACTCCTGCCTCGTCAGAGTGCCAGCTCACCTGTGCCACGCAGGCCTCTCATATCTTGCCCTTGCAGTGTGCGGACCTGGACGAGTGCCAGCGAGCGGACACCTGTGGACCAAGTGCCAAGTGCCACAACAGAGAAGGCGGACATGAGTGTGAATGTCCCCCAGGGTTCCAGGGTGACCCTTACTCCCGCGCTGGCTGTCAGGTGAGTGTGGGGAGGAGGTGAGTGGGGGGGGGGGAAGTGAGTGGGGAGGGGAAGGTGAGGGGCGGGAGGGGGGGGGGGCGTCAGGGCTGAGGGCGGGGGGGAGGGAAATGGACAGAGGTAAATATGTTTGTTGAGAGAGAGAGAGAGAGAGAGAGAGAGAGAGAGAGAGAGAGGGAGCGTTTATTCCAATTGATACATATACTAAACGGGTATTTAGGAGTAGGTTTCAGATGAGCTAAGGTAGGATAACAACTCTCGCTTGCAGTTTCACCAGGTACGTTATTTGACAGCCCTATTGAACCCTAGTCTTAGTTTAAAAGGAAGAGAGAGAAGGAGGTCAGCAACAGAGACCAAACTAGCAATATCTTACACACAATATTCTCAGAGCAGTGGTGGTCCTATATTACAACTCCACAAGCAAGGCTTGTCTCACGCGCTAACGAGTCAACCACTCATTACAGGACATCAACGAGTGCGAGACGCGGCCGTGCGCCGCCAACGCCGTCTGTGTGCACGGCATCAACAACTTCACGTGCGCCTGTCCCCCTGGCTTCCTCGGGGACCCGTACAGCACCCACGGGGCGTGCATAGGTAATGGGGCGTGGAGCTCTGATCACTGTATTGTAATACCTTCACGGGTCCTCAGCTGGACATTTCACCTTTAAGGCAACTCTTCCTTAAATATCGCCTCATGTGACCATTGACCTAATGGCTCTTAGCAACATGATTCAAATAGAATCCTTTTATATTTAGCGTAAAAGTCTTAGTTGTCAATTACCCCTCGTGGCGATGTTTATGGTCTAGTTACTTGTTGTGGTCCGCCGGTTGTGTGGTGGGTCTCGCTGGCCCGCCTGCTGCTGCTGGTGCTGCTACTGCTGCAGCAGCAGGCTGTCTGGCGCCCAGTGTTGGTGCTGCCTCCCCTACACCAACACAGCCAGAGGGCGGAGCATTCCATGGTCTCTTCCTCACCCTGTGTGGTTAGTGACTGTGTTAGTGAGGGGCGGGTGTAGCGAGACCTAAACATTCCACATGGCGGGTGTCTGGGGTCACCTGGGGTCATATATCTATACTCCCATTGTATTAATCACTAATGCTTACTAGTGTCAGGTGTGTGAGATAACCCTAGTTAATGATGTAGTGCCTAGGGATTGACTAATCTTACTAGTGTCAGGTGTGTGAGATAACCCTTGTTAATGAAGCAGTGAGGGAAGGCCAGGTGTGGCCAGGTGGAGACTAATCTTACGCTGCTTTACTAACAAGATATAAACGAGTGTGTGGACCCAGCCTCCGAGAGCGAGGGCCAGGACCAGGAGCTAGAGTCCACCACCTCACACATCCTGGAAGTGACGGCCGTGGACGCCATGATGGCCACCCTGCTGCCTGGCCTCCTGCAGGACTCCAATTGGACCTTCCCCTGCGGGTCGTCGGCGACCTGCATGAACACCCAGGGGTCGTATGAGTGCCGGTGCCCCCAGGGGTTCACAGGGGACCCCCTGGACGAGTGCACGGACATCAATGAGTGCGGTCACGCCACCACCTGCGCCTCACATGCCAAGTGCCTCAACATTCCCGGCTCCTACAAGTGCTTCTGTCCCAGCGGTTTCACCGGAGACGGGAAGATCTCCTGCAGCAGTTAGTACACCGCCCGTCTCATTCTTCACCGTCCCTGGAGGACCTGTCCCGGACAACCCTTCCTTCACCGTCCCTGGAGGACCTGTCCCGGACTACCATTCCTTCACCGTCCCTGGAGGACCTGTCCCGGACTACCATTCCTTCACCGTCCCTGGAGGACCTGTCCCGGACAACCCTTCCTTCACCGTCCCTGGAGGACCTGTCCCGGACTACCATTCCTTCACCGTCCCTGGAGGACCTGTCCCGGACAACCCTTCCTTCACCGTCCCTGGAGGACCTGTCCCGGACTACCATTCCTTCACCGTCCCTGGAGGACCTGTCCCGGACAACCCTTCCTTCACCGTCCCTGGAGGACCTGTCCCGGACTACCATTCCTTCACCGTCCCTGGAGGACCTGTCCCGGACAACCCTTCCTTCACCGTCCCTGGAGGACCTGTCCCGGACTACCTTCCCTTCACCGTCCCTGGAGGACCTGTCCCGGACAACCCTTCCTTCACCGTCCCTGGAGGACCTGTCCCGGACAACCCTTCCTTCACCGTCCCTGGAGGACCTGTCCCGGACAACCCTTCCTTCACCGTCCCTGGAAGACCTGTCCCGGACTACCATTCCTTCACCGTCCCTGGAGGACCTGTCCCGGACTACCATTCCTTCACCGTCCCTGGAGGACCTGTCCCGGACAACCCTTCCTTCACCGTCCCTGGAGGACCTGTCCCGGACTACCATTCCTTCACCGTCCCTGGAGGACCTGTCCCGGACAACCCTTCCTTCACCGTCCCTGGAGGACCTGTCCCGGACTACCATTCCTTCACCGTCCCTGGAGGACCTGTCCCGGACAACCCTTCCTTCACCGTCCCTGGAGGACCTGTCCCGGACTACCATTCCTTCACCGTCCCTGGAGGACCTGTCCCGGACAACCCTTCCTTCACCGTCCCTGGAGGACCTGTCCCGGACAACCCTTCCTTCACCGTCCCTGGAGGACCTGTCCCGGACTATTATTCCTTCACCGTCCCTGGAGGACCTGTCCCGGACAACCCTTCCTTCACCGTCCCTGGAGGACCTGTCCCGGACTACCATTCCTTCACCGTCCCTGGAGGACCTGTCCCGGACAACCCTTCCTTCACCGTCCCTGGAGGACCTGTCCCGGACTACCATTCCTTCACCGTCCCTGGAGGACCTGTCCCGGACAACCCTTCCTTCACCGTCCCTGGAGGACCTGTCCCGGACAACCCTTCCTTCACCGTCCCTGGAGGACCTGTCCCGGACTACCATTCCTTCACCGTCCCTGGAGGACCTGTCCCGGACAACCCTTCCTTCACCGTCCCTGGAGGACCTGTCCCGGACTACCATTCCTTCACCGTCCCTGGAGGACCTGTCCCGGACAACCCTTCCTTCACCGTCCCTGGAGGACCTGTCCCGGACTACCATTCCTTCACCGTCCCTGGAGGACCTGTCCCGGACAACCCTTCCTTCACCGTCCCTGGAGGACCTGTCCCGGACTACCATTCCTTCACCGTCCCTGGAGGACAAAAACGAACACTTCTTTCTTCGCTGTCATATTTAGTGTGTTTGACTTCGACTTGAGTTGAAAATTTTCCGCCAACAACAGCTCACGCTGCCCCGCCCCGCCCCGCCCCGCCCCGCCCCGCCCCGCCCCGCCCCGCCCCGCCCCGCCCCGCCCCGCCCCGCCCCGCCCCGCGCCGCCCCGCCCCGCCCCGCCCCGCCCCGCCCCGCCCCGCCCCGCCCCGCCCCGCCCCGCCCCGCCCCGCCCCGCGCCGCCCCGCCCCGCCCCGCCCCGCCCAGCCCCGCGCCCACCACTGTACAGGTGTCGTAGATGTGCTGACACACTCTAGTGTGCGCCCCTGCCTGTGTTGTGGGGTGTGAGAGTCGTGTGTGCGGCTCGCGCAACCCGTTCTCGCACTTGCTCACAGTCAATATTGGCTTATTTAATAAGTGCATATGTGACATACTAGTTGATTGTGAATATTTTAGTTTACCTTGAAAAGCTTCATAGAAAACACTGACCTTACCTAACCTTCTTAGTATGTTAAGATAAGCATCTTATTGCTTCGTAATTACAATTATTACTTAACCTATACCGTTGATAGGTTAAGTAATAATTGTAAATAAGAAGCAATAAGATGCTTATCTTAACATACTAAGAAGGTTAGGTGAGGTCGGTGTTTTCTATGAAGCTTTTCAAGGTAAACTAAAATATTCACAATCAATTAGTATGTCACATATGCACTTATTAAATAAGCCAATATTGACTAAAAGCAAGTGCGAGAACGGGTTGGGCTGCTGCCTCTCCCTCCCCCCGGCCCTCTCTCACCGCCCCCCCCCCCCCCCCACAGTTCCGCTCATCAACATTTTATCTAATTTATTTTGCAAAGTGTCTAACTTATGTCTGGCTAACGTTCCAGGTTAACATATTTCATATTCACTTCCCAGATTAATTATCAGATTGATCGATCAACTAGAAATATCTGACTTGACGCTACATATATGACATGTTAAATTCCATATTCCACATGAGACTTTTAGAGTCATTTATTCACGAGGGAACATATAAAAGGCAGCGCCCCCCAGGTTAATAATACAGGTAGACCATAACACAACAGGTGTATGGGTCAAAATTCCTACAATAATTACTCATAATGTAATGGTGAAGGTGTAGTATCCCTTGGGAATACCAGCGTTCTCACTAGCCACAACACTGAGGTCACGTTGAGCACCACAGGTCACACTCTCCTTACACTCAAGCCTGTGTTTCCCTGAGAGGAATGCTTGTGACCTGACTGTGTCTCTGTAGGCCTTTACTTCTCTCTGGGGCTGGGCGCCCTAAGCCCAGCATCTACACCTCCTAGGTAGTTACTGCGACGACTGTCAACCTCTCCTGTTTCCTCGTGGTATTTCCTGTTGAAGCTGCTTACTGGAGTGGCCTCAAGGAGCTCCTTTGGGAGTCAGGAACATTCTTGTGGGTTAGTCTGATACCTAGAGCTTTGTGCACCTTGTGTGTTCTCTTGTCTCCTGTGTGCTGGTGTGTCCCGTTAATGCTCCAGCACTTTGACGTAATGACTGTGGACTGAAGCTTTCGTAGTTTCTTTGTAATATACAGACGAATACACACACACACACACACACACACACACACACACACACACACACACACACACACACACACACACACACACACACACACACCACACACCACACACCACACACACACACACACACACACACACACACACACACACACACACACACACACACACACACACACACATACTTCTTGCCTAGCATCTGTCCATGTGATCCATCTCCCTACCTGACCTTGACAACTCTCACTACCCAATTATTGTTCTACAATGCCAGTGGTCACAGTCAGCCCAAGGTGCCTTGTGGCTCTGGGGTGGCACAGTGCCAAGTAACTAGGTTGTACCTTTTTTTTTGTAGAGAGCAAATGGCTAAGTCCGTGGTATTACTTAATTTTTTAACATAAGGTTATAACTGGCTTGATAACGGCTTCAGGTTAATATCCTATTAATGTTGTAGATCTGTTATAACTTGGGTTCTCAGCACTGTTGTGGTGTCTATGGGTAAGTTAACAGGAGTAGAGATAGGCAGTGTGGGCTATTAACACGCTCCTGTTAACGGTAACGCTGATCATAGATTAACATTCTTGCAATAGTATTAACACTTACCATTAACTACATCTAGAGTCCAAATATATTAGTGTATGTGGTCAGGTTTGAGCTTCACCCAAGTTTAGATTACTGTAACGGGATGGTTACTACTGCGTCCCGTGGTGGTGGTGGTGGACGACGTCTCCAGCGTCTGTGACGTCTCACCAGACGTCGCGTGACGAGGGCTGAGATTGTTCTCAGAGCAGCAACAGTTATAACACAGCGCTGAGATTGGTCCTGAGAGGGATTTTAAGGCTAGCAAGACACTGGGCTTTACTTGCTCGTCGCCTCATTCATGCCGAGTGTTATTTGGTCACTAATCTTGATTTGATTTGTTTTAAACTTTAATGAATCAATCTCAATAAGACATAAAGCAAGGCTAGAAGATGACTTCAGTGGAAGTGTGCCAATGTTGCGTCAGAGTGCCTCAGATTAGTGTCAGAGTGCCACCGAGGTAGCGTTTTTCTCCTGTTAATGGGCTCTAAATTAGTCTAAAGAGATGTGCAGGTAAAGTGGAGGCACAGTGCCACATACAGTGCCAGTATTGTAGGAGGGTTACATAGTGTTGCTGTACACAGTGAGTGCCAGAGTGCCATGAATCTAATGCCTCGTTTCTTTTTGCCTCCTGCCTGTGGCACAGATGTGGACGAGTGCCTGACGGAGCCATGCGGTGCCAACGCCCTCTGCCTAGACAGTGTGGGCAGCTACTCCTGTCAGTGTCTACAGGACTATACGGGAGACCCCTACACAGGCTGTGTGGGTAAGTCCATACCCAGTACTCTAGTACCCACCTCCACCCACTCATGCACTCCACCCATCCATCCACCCACACACACCCACTCATGCACTCCACCCATCCACACACACACACACACACACACACACACACACACACACACACACACACACACACACACACACACACACACACACACACACACACACACACACACTCCTACACCCATCCACCCACCCACCCACACACACTCCTACACCCACACACACACACACCTACACACACACACACACACACACACACACACACACACACACACACACACACACACACACACACACAAAGAGCCAGAGCTCAACCCCCGCAAGCACAATTAGGTGAGTACACACACACACACACTCACACACACACACTCACGCACTCCTACACCCATCCACCCACCCACCCACCCACCCACACACACACACTCCTACACCCACACACACACACACCTACACCCACACACACACACACCTACACCCACCCACACACACACACACACACCTACACCTACACACACACACACACATATAAACACGGGCCAGAGTGTTGCACTCAAAGTGTGGGTATTGACTCATGACCACTGTTGCAGATATCGACGAGTGTTCCGCCTACAACCGCCCTTGTGGCATCAATGCCGTCTGCCAGAACGCACAGCCTGGCTTCACCTGCTTGTGTCCCCAAGGGTTCAGTCCCAGCCCCACGCCCCACGTCGCCTGTGAGCAGGTGAGTTTCCCCTGTAGCATCCTGAGGTCCTTCTTCAAGTGTGTGGAGTGTAAAGGTCACCGTGGAAGTCAAGGTCAGGAAGCACTGGTCAAGATTGATTGTGTTGTATTTTCTTCCGACTGTTGTGTCTGGCATGACGTGAAGCGGCCCATTCCCCAATTCACATCTCTTTATTCATTCCTGTATTCATTCCAGGCGGACGTAAACATCTTGTGTGGGACCAACTTCGACTGTGTGAATAACGCTGAGTGCATAGAGGGTCAGTGCTTCTGCCGCGATGGCTTCCAGGCTGTGGGTGCCGAGTGCCGGGACGTGGACGAGTGCCAGCTCTCCCCCTGTGGCACCAACGCCCAGTGCCAGAATGTTCCCGGCGGCTACCAGTGTACTTGTAACTTCGGCTTCGTGGGCAACCCGCCCGAGACTGTTTGTAAAGGTTAGTGTGATCTGTGACCAGGTAGCTCACACCTGTGACCAGGTAGCTCACACCTGTGGCCAGGTAGCTCACACCTGTGGCCAGGTAGCTGACACACCTGTGACTAGGTAGGTCACACCTGTGACTAGGTAGCTCACACCTGTGGCCAGGTAACTCACACACCTGTGACCAGGTAGGTCACACGGAGCTACCTGGTAATGCTTTCTGATCAAATATATGTAACATACAGTAGAGTACAGCTTATATACAGATAGTTATAATCTACATAACTTGTACCATGAGTCATTTCTTTAGTGTGAGAGTTAGGCAGCTTGTGTTAGAGAGGTATACTTGAGGGCCCCGAGTATGATGCACGAGTACTAGCATGATGCTTATTACTAACACTTCACAAGTGCTTAGAGTGATGTTGTGACTCTCAAGTGGCGGTCCCTACTACCAGAACACCACCCGTATCCCGTCCCCAGTACCTCATGTCTCCTTATCCCTCTATCCTCACGTCAATCCCTCATCCGTTACCTCTCAATCCTACATCCATTGAGTCTTGTATCTCTGATCCTTCATCAGTGGCCTCTTGCCTCCTGAATTCTAGACCTTTCGCCCTATAACCCTTTAGACCATTGAAGTCCTTAAATCCTTAAGCCCTTGAGTATTTAATCCCCCCTTGGGCCCTGAAAGTGACTCTTAAGAGTGCCCGGAACAGACGTGGACGAGTGCCAGGCCTCGGTGTTCCCGTGTGGGGAGAGTGCCAAGTGTGTCAACACGTTGGGGTCCTTCCACTGCGCGTGCCCCTACCCCCTGCTGGGGGACGCTCGCCTCCACTGCTCCCGTACGTCCCCCCAACACACACAACAGTATTGTTACATCACCGTAACTTCACCGTGTTCACCACCTCCCTTTGGAGCACTTGTTCCACCTCTCACTCCGCACCCTTATCTTGCTCTTCGTCTCCGGACCACCTCTCGGGGTGTCCCTAACAACACCCCGGTATTTAAGCCATTCTGGCACGTTTATTAAATGTGGCAGCACGTGATGGGTGCCAGGCGACGGCACCTGGCACCGGGTGAGTGCCTGCTCACTCTCCCCACCACCGGGTGAGTGCCTGCTCACTCTCCCCACCACCACCTTCCACGTACTTCTTCATATGGGTATATACTATCATGCACTGATCGTCTCGCCTGTGACTTACCTGGCACAACTCTAGCGTTACATCAGCTCTTCTCATTAACGCAATGTTTGCTTGCGCAGGTGTAACTACTGCACGAGGACACCTGTAGTGTGTAGTACTCTGTTCGGTAGTGTGAAGCAGCAGTTGAGCAGGAGGCGAGAGGTGGGCCACGGCCTCGCCTGGTCCACTTCCTGGCATGCCTCTCTGGGCCCCTTCATCACCTTTGGTGTTTTGCACATAGTTTATCTGCACATGTTGGCACTCTTGGCTTCAGGTGTTTGTGCTATATTAAGCACTTTCTTATCAGGATGCATATATAATAGTTATTGGTTTGTTAGTAACTAGATGTTCTAATTGTCTTAACAACTGCATCTTATACCAACTATATAAGTATCTGTTACAATAGTAACTTCTTGTTTTACACTAATCCATTCCTTGAAAGCTGCAGTTCTACCTTTATTAGTAGTTTGTCATACTAACTACTAGAATAATGCTACGTTAGTGTCTGTCATAGTAAGTAGCAGCCGCCAGAATAGGTCAAGTGGTGGATCATGCGGTGTGACTGTCCCCACTCGCCCCAGGACCTTCGCCTCACCTCCACCATGTTACCTTCCACAGCGCCGTGTGAGGGTGTCGAGTGTGGCGCCAACGCCTTCTGCAAGGCTGACGGTGTGGAGGCCAGCTGCATGTGTAACCCAGGCTGGACCTACGACCCCGCCAACATCGCTGCCGGCTGTGTTGGTGAGTCTCCCTCACCCTTCCCACACCTCATGTGCCTTTTTTTAAGCATCACACGGTTTTTGTCATGTAATTTAGTAACTTTGTGTTAATATATATATTGTGTACTCACCTAGTTGTGTTTGCCGGGGTTGAGCTTTAGCTCTTTAGTCCCGCCTCTCAACCGTCAATCAACAGCTGTACAGGTTCCTGAGCCTATTGGGCTCTATCATATCTACACTTGAAACTGTGTATGGAGTCAGCCTCCACCACATCACTGCCTAATGCATTTCATTTGTCTAGATGTGGTAGCGGCATCATGTTAGCTGGTATGCACTTGTGTGTGTGTGAACTATAGCTCACCTTCCCGCCACTGGCGCTCCTGGCACAGCTGTACTGCTACAGACAATAACGTTGTCTTGTGTTGTTTCAGACGTGGACGAGTGCTCGGCGGGCCATCGACCATCAGGCCAGTGTGGAGACAATGCTCTCTGTACCAACACCCTCGGGTCCTTCACCTGCCAGTGTCCAGCAGGGTTCTCTGGCAACCCCAACACCAAGTGTCTAGGTAAGGACCCCACTCTTCCTCCTCCTCTTCGGTAAAGCCCCCACGCCTCCCCCTCCTCTTCGGTAAGGCCCCCACGGATCCCCCTCCTCTTCCTCCCCCCTTCCTCAGTCACACACTAAAGATGAGGTTCATTCGTTTTGGCAATGTTGGCAAACCGCATCAGGTAAGTCAAAATGAAGTGTTAACAGGTACCAACCTGTCCTCTTAAAAAGAACGTCGCTTTTGGCCGTTTGCCCGTATGGCCGAATATGGACGTAATTTGAAAATGAAAATAGATTTGGGATTTTTTTTTTCAACAACAGTAAGTTAAGGGTCCTCTGATAGATTTGGTGGGCAGGAAATTCTCATAAACTTTCAAAACGTTATGAAAAACGTTAATGGAAAGTTGCCTCTTCTAAGCTTGCCGAGTAGGTGGGACGACTCAAACAGAAAACGGAATAATACGTCACTTTTGTGAGTCGATTTCATTTCAAATTACGTCCAAATTTGGCCATAGTGCGCATACGAGCCAAAAGTGACGTTATTTTTAAGAGGATGAGTTGCAACAACCAACGCATGCTGAGCTTTGCTGATAACTGCTTATTGTGTCTGTAACAACCCCACTTTAACTACCACAACCTTCCCCCCCCCCCCACACACACACAATACCCATCATAACCCCCCCACACACACAGTAACCACCCACAGGACAACACTATGCTACCCGCCCTACTAACCTGCCCCAGTGCGTCACATTGGTGGTGGTATGAGCGGACGCCTGTGTCACCAAGGGCAGACCTGCCTGGTCATGCCCGGTGCCTGGCGTCCGAGTGGGCCACGTGACCTGGTGGCCACAGGGGCCTCGCATGGACCTCCTCAACGCTCACTCACACGAAATCATTGTTCATAAACACCTTTTAAAACTAAAATTGGTTTGTGAAGTTGACTGAACGTGATTATTGCTGAGTATTGGAGTGGTGGAGTTGTCATGACAGTATGGGCCAGCTTGGACACATGGCAGTATGGGCCAGCTTGGACACATGGCAGTATGGGCCAGCTTGGACACATGGCAGTATTGGCCAGTTTGGACACATGGCAGTATGGCCAGCTTGGACACATGGCAGTATGGCCAGCTTGGACACATGGCAGTATGGCCAGGCCACTCATATTTGATACATTTACCAGTTAATGCATGACCAGTGACCTGAGCTTAGAGTACCATTGAGCAGTATTCAGTAGATTTAACTAATAACTCCCACCATAAAGAGCATGAAGCATTCTATATTATTATTAATTAGCATTAACCATAGTTAGCCCCCAAATAACCATAATTATACAATATTAACCCAACTAAAATGTATTAACTTGCATGGAGCATCACTCGCCAGCTGACTAACCGTATGCCGTTTTCTGTGGTGTGTGTGTGTGTGTTGTGGGGGTGTGAGCAGATGTCAACGAGTGTCTGGGGCAGCCGTTCCCCTGTGGCAAGAATGCCAAGTGTACCAACACCAGAGGCAACTACACCTGCTCCTGCCCCAAACCTCTCAGCGGGAACCCTCTCCTCGAATGCGGTTAGTACCATTGCCACAGTGGGTACATTGCCACAGTGGGTACATTGCCACAGTGGGTATGAATCTCTCCTCAACTCATGCCTCTTAAAAATAACGTCACTTTTGGCTTAGTATGCGCACTATGGCCAAATTTGGACGTAATTTGAAATGAAATCGACTCACAAAAGTGACGTACTGTTCCGTTTTCTGTTTGAGTCGTCCGCCCCTCCTCGGACAGCTTAGAAGAGGAACTTTCACTCTCCTGCTGGACTCTACTGCTAAGCTTCCTGTTCGATTTCAGATTTCATGTATATTCTGTATTGTCACCTTTTCCCTTCTTGGCGTCCGGGAGTTACTAGAGACTTGACAAGGACCCCGTCAGGACTCGGGCCAGATTCACGAAGCAGGTACGCAAGCACTAACGAATCCTGTACATCTTTTCTCAATCTTTGGCGGCTTTATTTACAATTATTATACAGTTAATGAACTCCAAAGCACCAGGAGGCTGTTTATAACAATAACAGTTGATTGGGAGGTTTTCATACTTGTAAACTGTTTAATAAATGTAACCAAAGTGATCAAAGATTGAGGAAAGATGTACACGTTCGTAAGTACTCGCGTAACTGCTTCGTGAATCTGGCCCCAGTGCTGCTGACTCCTCTTCACCTGGGGCCAGATTCACGAAAGCACTTACGCAAGTACTTACGAACATGTACATCTTTCCTCAATCTCTGACGGCTTTGGTTACATTTATTAAACAGTTTACAAGCATGAAAACATTCCCATTCAACTGTTGTTATTGAAATAAACATCTTCCTGGCGTTTCGGAGCTCATTAACTGTTTAATAAGTGGAAACAAAGCCGCCAAAGATTGAGAAAAGATGTACAGGTTCGTAAGTGCTTTGCGTAAGTGCTTCGTGAATCTGGCCACTGGTCTCTGACTCAGTCACCGTGACTGCCTGACTGGTCATTGCGGTCTTATTAACTGTGCCTTTTCATCATTTTTGTGCATGTTGTACCACGTCCTTATGTTGGCACACACACATAAATCACACTAAAGTGATGTATATCATTGAGAACATCCATTAGGGCTGTGAGGTGGACGCGAACCTGTTGACAACCTGTTGAACCGACCACTAGACTAAGTTAGGTCTAGTGGTAGAGTATGCAGCTTTCAACGCTGTGGTGGAAGGTTCGTGTCACCTCAAAGCCCTAGTGGATAATCTCTATATATAATGTATATATAATTTATCTACCCGACTGGGACCTGTGAGTAAGTAATGTTTGGTTGGCACTGCAGATGTGGATGAGTGTAGCCGTGCAGGATCGTGTGGTGTGGGCGCCGTGTGTACCAACACTGTGGGGTCGTACACATGCTCCTGCCCACCCAACACAGTGGCCGACCCGGACCCCTTCACCCAGTGTCTGGATATAATGAAGTGTGCCCAAGACGATGACTGCCCCGGCAACGCGCTCTGCCTCGTCAGCCAGTGCATGTGTCCGGAGCCCAATATTGGCGACGATTGTAGACGTGAGTATCTTTGGTATCCCCAGCAGCCTCCTGCGAGTGGGCTGGGATGTGCTATGGTTGGGTAGTAACTACTAGACATTTGTGAGTGATATTTAAGTCTGATGGTCAATGTTAGACTGTTGTGCGAGACATAATTGACGGGGGGAAAATTCTGGAGAGTTGAAAGGAAACAAACTCTTTGTGAACTTAACATCTTTGTCTGCCCCCAGATCCGTGTGAGGACGTGCGCTGTGGACCCAACGCCGGGTGTAAACTGATCAATGGTCAACCCAAGTGTATGTGCGACCAGGGGTACTCTGGAAACCCCATTGGTGTATTTGGATGTACAGATATCGATGAGTGTGTCAATAACCCCTGTGGTGATGGCGCCATCTGCCGCAACGAGCCAGGAAAGTTTACGTGTGAGTGTCCGACAGGGTTCAAGGGTGACCCAGCCAGAGAGGGATGTGTGGAGGTCAAGTCCCCTGGATGTGGCCCCACGCAGCCTTGCCCATCTGGAGAACAGTGCGTCACTGACGAGGCTTCCAAGGAAAATGTATGCGTATGTCGCCGTGGCTACATTAGGGACAATGACAATGGACGATGCCGCGACGTCAACGAGTGTATCGAGAACCACCTTAACACTCCCATCTGTGGCCTCAATGCGAACTGTAAGAACCTACCAGGCTCCTATGACTGCCAGTGTCCCCCGGGCTTTGTCGGCAACCCATTCAGTAACTGTGAAAGTAAGTATTGTAGGTCACGGGCACATGTTGCCAATGCCTATATTTGTTATGAATTTCTATGTATATTGTTAAATATTTCCCATTTAATGCAGTAGTAAGGAATTGTAATGACATTTTGTTTTGACAGAGTGCAGCACACTGGAGTGCACATGCTTGCCTCCATACCGCATCGTGCAAGGTAGCTGTGTGTTGGCCAACTGCTCCCTGGGCAACCCGTGTCCTGCTGGGGCCGAGTGTGTCACCATCCAGGGAGGACTGAGCTACTGCGCATGCCCCGCTGGCTACACCACCCTGCCCGACGGTTCCTGCCATGATGTGGATGAGTGTGCGACGCGTCGGCCCGACGGTCGCCCTCCCTGTGGCCTGGGAGCCGAGTGCTACAATCAGAAGGGTAGTTATGAATGTCGCTGCGCTCCTGGCTCTTCCGGTGATCCCTACACTGCCGGATGTTCTGTGGCTGTGCTCCAGTGTTCCAGTGATGCAGAGTGTAGCATTAACGAGAGATGTGTCCAGCCAGGCAAGTGTGTCTGTCCTCCACCTTACTTTGTTGACAACCATGATGAAAACAAGTGCAAAAGTCCCTGCGAGGCCTTCTCTTGTGGCATCAACAGCAAGTGCACACCTTCAGATCCGCCCCAGTGTCTGTGTCTGCCAGGTTTCCTCGATGGAGGACCTGCTGGCTGTATTGACATCGACGAGTGCCGCGAGAACCCCTGTGGCCACAGCGCAATCTGCATGAATGAAATTGGTACCTACAAATGTGAATGTCCTCCAGGAACCGTCGGTGACCCATTCGTGGGCTCCTGTACTGGAACTCAGACAACGGACTGTGTGAGCGACAGTGATTGCCCAGGAGACCTTGCGTGCACAGACACTGGTGCTTGTGTGAACCCTTGTGATGCTCTTCCCTGTGGTGCCAACGCTTACTGTGAGGCTGAGGAGCATGCTGCTTGGTGCCGCTGTCATCCAGGCTATGCTGAAGGGCCCAACGGTGATTGTGTGTCCATGTGTGAAGGTTTCCTCTGCGGCCCCAACTCCCAGTGTATTGTGGCACGTGACGGCCCCACTTGTAAGTGTGAAACTGGCTACAACGGCAACCCGTTCCCTGGTGGCGGGTGTCTCACCGACCAGTGCTCGCCCGCTTCTCCGTGCCAGGACCCACAGCTGTGTGTTAATGGCAGGTGCAAGGAGCGCTGTGAGGGCGTTGTTTGCGGTGTCGGCGCCAAGTGCGACAAGAACACTAACAAGTGTGTGTGTCTGCCTTTCTTCCTGGGCGACCCAGATCTCCTCTGTGTCCCACGTAAGTACATCAGCAATCCATTATTTTGTTAATGCTCATATATAATATTAACCAAAGTTACACTGATTACATTTTTTACTATAGAAAGCACTTTGGTCCATGTATGATTGTGTGTGTATTTTGCAGCTGTGACGCCACCACTGTGTACTCCTGGCTGTGGCACCTATGCCCACTGTGAGTACGGACAGCCCAACAGGTGCATCTGTAACACCGGCTACAGTGGCAATCCATATGAGTCTTGTGAGTCCGAGGAACAGAAGGTCGACTGCTCAACTACAAAGTGTGGCAAACTTGCTGAGTGTAGGCAGGGTGTCAATCGCGTCGACTGTGTATGCCCCGTTGGCTTCCAGGGTAACCCTTATGTGGAGTGTGCCGATGTCGACGAGTGTATCGGTAACGCTTGTGGTATGAACGCTGTCTGCCTGAACACGGAGGGCAGCTTCGACTGCCGTTGTCAGGAAGGCTTTTTCGGCAACCCCTTCCAAATGTGCATGCCACGTGATCATACTCCATCCACGGAACCCTGCCAAGACACCCCAGAGGGCTGTGAAGGTGTTCCTTGCGTCGGAATCTCATGTGGTCCCAATGCTGCCTGTGATCAGGATAAGTGTGCCTGTCTCGTCGGCTTCACTGGCGATCCTGACGACCTCACTGTAGGCTGTCAACTATCTGGGTGCCGTAATGACCTGGACTGTGACGACGACGAGATATGCTTCTCCCTCAACAGGCGTCGCACATGTGTAGGTGCCTGCAACAAAGTAGAGTGTGGACCCAATGCTATCTGTGTGGCGCAAGCCCACCGGTCCTCCTGCCTCTGTAAGGAGAACTACGCTGGCAACCCCAGCGACCCGGTGTCTGGGTGCCAGTCAATTGACCGCGAGAGCCACTGTACGGAGGACGACGACTGCAGCGATGGGCAGGTGTGTCAGGTGGACCTGCAAGGCCTACGTGGGTGTGTTGACCCCTGCCTTTCACACACCTGCGGCCAGAACGAGTTGTGTTACGTGCAGAATGGACGGCCCCTGTGTCGCTGTCAAGATGGCTACCTCCGCAACCCCTCCACCAACCGCTGTCAGAGTAAGTGTTCCAGACATGTTCCTTAACCTGTGTTTGATGGCAGAAACTATAGCCACCTGTCTCTCCTAATGGTGCTTACTGCAGTAACTATACCACTTCTTCCTCTGAGTCTTCACTGTTGTATTAACATAAGTGTTCATTTTGTAGCAGTACTCCACACCTGCCAGTGTTCAGTACTCTAGAAGTACTCCACACCTGCCAGTGTTCAGTACTGTACAAGTACTCCACACCTGCCAGTGTTCAGTACTCTAGAAGTACTCCATACCTGCCAGTGTTCAGTACTCTAGAAGTACTCCACACCTGCCAGTGTTCAGTACTGTACAAGTACTCCACACCTGCCAGTGTTCAGTCCTGTACAAGTACTCCATACCTGCCAGTGTTCAGTACTCTAGAAGTACTCCATACCTGCCAGTGTTCAGTACTGTACAAGTACTCCATACCTGCCAGTGTTCAGTCCTGTACAAGTACTCCATACCTGCCAGTGTTCAGTCCTGTACAAGTACTCCACACCTGCCAGTGTTCAGTACTGTACAAGTACTCCACACCTGCCAGTGTTCAGTACTCTAGAAGTACTCCACACCTGCCAGTGTTCAGTACTCTAGAAGTACTCCACACCTGCCAGTGTTCAGTACTGTACAAGTACTCCACACCTGCCAGTGTTCAGTACTGTACAAGTACTCCACACCTGGCAGTGTTCAGTAGTCTAGAAGTACTCCACACCTGGCAGTGTTCAGTACTGTACAAGTACTCCACACCTGCCAGTGTTCAGTCCTGTACAAGTACTCCACACCTGCCAGTGTTCAGTACTGTACAAGTACTCCATACCTGCCAGTGTTCAGTACTCGTACTGTACAAGTATTCCACACCTGCCAGTGTTCAGTACTCTAGAAGTACTCCACACCTGCCAGTGTTCAGTACTGTACAAGTACTCCACACCTGCCAGTGTTCAGTCCTGTACAAGTACTCCACACCTGGCAGTGTTCAGTCCTGTACCAGTACTCCACACCTGCCATTGTTCAGTATGCTAGAAGTACTCCACACCTGCCAGTGTTCAGTACTGTAGATACACAGCATGAACTAATCAGTACTGAACCCACCTCTCGTCTTCTGAAGATATGTTCACTACAATTGAACAACAGTAAACTGTCAAGTTTTCTTAACTGTTACTAAATCTTCCGATGTGTTCTGCCACTTCTCATTGTGGTATTGGTGAGGCTGTCTTATAGGTTGGCTGTTGTTTTGATTTGCCAAGTTTTTGTTTTGACTACGTTTACTTTGTTTGGGTCATATTCAACTCGCCTCATGGTAATATTATTATTAATGTATCACCTCAATTTGCATGTAAGTTATTGTGTTGTGCATTGTGACACAAGATAGTGGTAGTGTGGTTGACTGGAGGCTGTTTATAAGTGATGTGGTGACAATTGTCACACACATATCTTGTGTCTAATGAGACTGATGGATGCCTACTACTAATGTGTGTATTCTGTCAATAGAGCCAGCTGTGCCAGACTGCGAGACCGACCTTGAGTGTGGATTGTCAGCGGCTTGTCGCCCAGACCAACTTGGGGTACTGAAGTGCGTGGAAGTTTGTCGGGCCTTCAATTGCCCCTTGCACTCCACCTGCTTCGCCAGCAGCCACCGTGGCCAGTGTCGCTGTGACCCAGGCTTTACGGGCAATCCCAACGACCGCAGTGGGTGCCGCCCACTGCCCCGCGATGAGTGCCAATCTGATGCCCAGTGCCCAGAGACCCACAAATGCCAGGCACAGGGCAATGTCCGCAAGTGTGCTGCCGTATGTGACACGACCCGCTGCGGCCCTGGAGCCGTCTGTATCGCCAACAACCATGCGGCTCAATGTCAATGTCCTCCGGGACTCTTCGCAGGGGACCCCAACGACCCCGTCAACGGGTGCGCCTCTGTCAGCTGCATCATCAACGAAGATTGCCCCACAGACAAGGCTTGTAACAGGCTTGACTACACTTGCTTTGACGTTTGCTACGATGCATGTGGTGACAATGCCATCTGCATTGCTGAGAACCATCGCTACAACTGCAAGTGTCCGCCAGGCTCCCAACCTAACCCATCAGCTGAAATAGAGTGTAAAACACTAGATATGTGTGACCCCAACCCGTGCCACTCCTCAGCCACCTGCTCCCCATCAGGTGGGAGCCACCAATGCTCCTGCCCACCGGGCATGGTTGGCGACCCCTATACCACCGGCTGCCACCCAGAGGGCATGTGTCCCAATGGTAACAAGGATTGCCCTCTGGACAGTGTTTGCATCAATGGTAGGTGCTCCTCGCCGTGTGACCGCGCCTGTGGCCCCAACACTCTTTGTAACGTCGTCAACAGGAAACCAATCTGCAACTGTCCACCGGGCTTCGAGCCCAACCCAACACCAGACAAGGGGTGTAACCGGATCACTACCCTCTGTAGCAACGACGCACAGTGTCAAGGTGGCGTATGCCTGGAGAGTCAGTGTCGCGCGGTGTGCCGTGACAACTCAGAGTGTGCCCAAGGCGAGCGATGTACCAACAACAGGTGCCTGGTGCCGTGTGTGTCCTCATCACAGTGTCCCATCAATCAGGCCTGCAACAATGGCGTGTGTCTGTTGGGCTGCCGCACCAACACTGACTGCCCTGCTGAGAAAGGCTGTGTTAACAACAAGTGTGGAGACCCTTGCACCAGGGAGAACGTCTGTGGCCCCAATGCCCGTTGCCAAGTCCAGGACCACTTGGCCAAGTGCCAGTGTCCTCAGGGCTTCAACCCAACACCCACGCCACAGCAAGGATGCATTCGTGTCCCTTCCTCCTGCGCCACCACTGCAGAGTGTGGCCCCAATAGTATCTGTGATTCAGGCAAGTGTAAGCCAGTGTGCCAGCAGAACTCTCAGTGTGCACAAGGCGAGAGTTGTACCGGAGGAATGTGCCACAAGGTCTGCTTTGGTGACAGCAACTGTCTGCAGGGTGAGGTGTGCATTGAAGGGTCATGTGTGTCAGGATGTCGTAGCAACGGTGACTGTAGGACGGACGAGGTCTGCATCTCAAAGAAATGCATGTGTGCAAAGGGTTACCTGCCCGGCCCCAACGGGTGCGTAGATGTGGATGAGTGCCGGGAGACACCGTGCCATGGAACAGCCTCTTGTGTCAATGTCCCTGGTTCCTACAAATGCATCTGTCCTTCCTACACGGTGGGTGACCCATATGTAGCACCCGGCTGCCAGAAACCCAACGAATGTGTCAGCGACAGTAATTGTGAAGGTGAGCAGACATGTGAGAAGGATGCAGAAGGAGTCTTCAAGTGTGTTGAGCCTTGTGCCTCTGCTGTGTGTGGAACCAACGCTCGCTGCAAGGTGGCTGATCGCAAGCCTCTGTGTGAATGTGACCCCGGCCATTATGGTGACCCCAACGACCTCTCTGTTGGGTGTGTTCCAGGGGACTGTCTCGTCAATGGTGACTGCTCCAGCAATAAACTCTGCGACTTGCTCAGCTACAAGTGCATCAGTAAGTGCTTCTTTCCTCCCTTACTGTTGTGTTGTAATGAAACAATATGTTATGCTTGCTTACTATCAAATATTTTCACAATGTTGTCTATATGTGCATTACAGTAATCTTGTTTTTTCCCCCCCTCACAGACCCCTGTGACAACACCAACTGTGGGTTCGGTCGGTGCCAGACTGTGGATCATGCCGCTTTCTGTTACTGTGAGCGAGGCTTCCACAGGGACTCCTCTGGCTTGTGTGTTGACGTGGATGAGTGTCGTGACACACCCTGCCACAGGTCTGCGCTTTGTCGCAATGCCCTGGGCAGCTACACATGCGTGTGTCCCGAAGGCCAGGTGGGTGACCCAGTTACCACCGGCTGTCGCACCCCAGGTCAATGTGTGGACGACTCGTCATGCCCCGATACTGCCGCCTGTGCCAACAACAACTGCTACAATCCCTGCTCGACTCCTGGGAGCTGTGGGGCTGGAGCACAGTGCAGAGCTGAGAAGCATCGTGCTGTGTGCTTCTGTCCCCCGCGTTACACAGGCAACCCTCTAACCAGCTGCACCGCCCTCGAGTGTCTGGGCCACAATGAGTGTCCCTCGGACATGTCTTGCGTAACCAACCGGTGTGTCAATCCGTGTTCCATCGCTGGCGTGTGCGGCAAGAACGCCGGCTGCACCCCACAAGCCCATCTCCATCAGTGCTTCTGCCAAGCTGGCTTCACCGGGGACCCCAACCTTGGCTGCACAACCATCACCTACTGCGCCGTCGAGACGGACTGCCCTGCAGGGGAGCAATGCAGCGGAGGAGTCTGCGTCCGTAAGTCACACGATCATCCCAATTTTGCTGCATTGTGATGTTGAACAAGTTTAAATATGGGCAATTTTTTTGTACACTTCTTTTTTTTTTTAACTGTGAATGTTTTCCCCAGCTGCGTGCACCAGTAACAGAGGTTGCTTGGCTGGACAGGTGTGTCTGGAGGGCTCTTGCGTCCCCACCTGCCGCGCCTCCACTGATTGTCCAGACCTCCAGGTGAGTTGACCCCCGACACCTGCTGTCTCACACACGCACACCCCTATCTACACCTGCTGTCCCACACACGCACACCCCTATCTACACCTGCTGTCCCACACACGCACATCCCCGTATCTACACCTGCTGTCCCACACACGTACCCCCCCCCCTATCTACACCTGCTGTCCCACACACGCACACCTGCTGTCCCACACACGCACACCCCTATCTACACCTGCTGTCCCACACACACACACCCCTATCTACACCTGCTGTCCCACACACGCACCCCCCCGTATCTACACCACCTGTCCCACACACGCACACCCCTATCTACACCTGCTGTCCCACACACGCACCCCCCCCCTATCTACACCTGCTGTCCCACACACGCACCCCTCCTATCTACACCTGCTGTCCCACAACTACACACACCCCTATCTACACCTGTTCTCCCTCTTCCCTCCCTGCTACACACCTGTATACAGATGTTCTGCTCCTCCTTCCCTCTCTCTCCCTGATACACACCTGTTCTCACTCCCTCACACCTTTGTTTTACAAAATAATTCAAACAGCAACAAACCATTAGATTCGAAATAGATTTTTTTATGAAACGCTTATACAGGTACAAACATAGTAAGCTTATGGAAGTACAGAGTAAGCTTAAGGAGTACAGAGTAAGCTTAAGGAGTACAGAGTAAGCTTAAGGAGTACAGAGTAAGCTTAAGGAGTACAGAGTAAGCTTAAGGAGTACAGAGTAAGCTTAAGGAGTACAGAGTAAGCTTAAGGAGTACAGAGTAAGCTTAAGGAGTACAGAGTAAGCTTAAGGAGTACAGAGTAAGCTTAAGGAGTACAGAGTAAGCTTAAGGAGTACAGAGTAAGCTTAAGGAGTACTGAGTAAGCTTAAGGAGTACAGAGTAAGCTTAAGGAGTACAGAGTAAGCTTAAGGAGTACAGAGTAAGCTTAAGGAGTACAGAGTAAGCTTCAGTAGGTACAAAGAGAGGCAAGAATATGAAGTACAGTACGTGTTAATTATACTTGTCTATTTATACGCAGTGTTTCACATTACATTATCTCCCTTGACTTTGTTCATAAAGTACCAGCTATCTGTCACATTTTAACTGTGGGTCACTGTCGCTAGTAGCCTCTTCTGGGGGACCAGGCTCACGATTTCTCAAGCCTTTACTCAACCACTTATGAGTCCTGTGCGTCTTTCCTTAATCGTGGTGGCTTTGTTTGCATTTATTAAACCATTTACGAGCTCTGAAACTTCTCAACCCAAGGTTAGTTTTGTTCATAAAACAACCTTTCAGCCGGCAAAGGGAGCCGGTCAGTCGAGCGGACAGCACACTGGACTTGCGATCCTGTGGTCCTGGGTTCGATCCCAGCCGCCGGCGAGAAACAATGGGCAAAGTTTCTTTCACCCTATGCCCCTGTTACCTAGCAGTAAAATAGGTACCTGGGTGTTAGTCAGCTGTCACGGGCTGCTTCCTGGGGGTGGAGGCCTGGTCGAGGACCGGGCCGCGGGGACACTAAAGCCCCGAAATCATCTCAAGATAACCTCAAGATAACCTTCAGAACTCATAGTGTTTAATAAAGGTAAACAGAGCCACCATTATTGTGGAAAGATGTAGATGTTTCGTAAGGGGTTATCTTGAGATGATTTCAGGGCTTTTTAGTGTCCCCACGGCCCGGTCCTCGACCAGGCCTCCACCCCCCCCCAGGAAGCAACCCGTGACAGCTGACTAACACCCAGGTACCTATTTTACTGCTAGGTAACAGGGTGCATAGGGTGAAAGAAACTCTGGCCATTGTTTCTCGCCGGCGCCCGGGATCGAACCCGGGACCACAGGATCACAAGTCCAGCATGCTGTCCGCTCGGCCGACCGGCTCACAAGTCGGTGGTGAGGACCTGTGATGATACCCACTAAGTTGTGTGCAGAGGTTACCTGTTGTGTTGTATAGGGGGCAGCAGTGCTTGTCTCTGCCTCGTGTGGACAGTCTCTTACATGCTCTTATAACCTATAACCTTATAACTTATAACCAAAGCCTATATCACACTATTAATTTAGTCTATATAAACTGTTCAGTTTTCATTCATTCATCATTGTGTTTCATGTACTTTAAATAGATTGTGCTAAAGGCCTTGTTTTGATTATCATCTGAACTGTAATCTGAATTACATTATTATTATTAATTACATTAGATTACATGGTACAGCCTACCGTATACATGTTTTGTTGCGGTGTTCTCTAGGGCCTGGTCGACGACCGGGCCGCGGGGACGCTAAGCCCCGGAAGCACCTCAAGGTAACCTCAAGGTAGGCCCTACATTGTACACCGTGCAAGGAGTACACTCCGGACCTCATATTTAGTCGTTAGCTTCATATTGCTTGTGTCTTGGCTTTAGACTTACAATGATCGACGTTGGTTGCAGGTGTGTCAGAACAGCATCTGCGTACCGGAGGTGAAGTGTCGAAGCAACGCCGACTGCGACTCCAGGGAACAATGCCGCACCAACACCGTAGGCCAAGCTGAGTGTAAGGAAGCCTGCGACGGCCTCACGCTCTGTGGTCGCAACGCCCAGTGTGTGTCCATCAACCACGAGCCTGTGTGCCAGTGTCCCCAGGTGAGGGTGTGTTGAAGTGTCCCCAGGTGAGGGTGTGTTGAAGTGTCCCCAGGTGAGGGTTTGTGGGGCAGTGTCCCCAGGTGAAAGCATCCGTCACCTGGCACCACCACTCTTGGCACTGTGAAAATAAACTAATATTCTTGAAATATATTTATGTACATGCAGATGGGATAACTTGCTATAGCAATAGACTATGTTAAAAGTATATACATTCATGATGAGAATTATGAGATGATAATTTGAGTTCATTGCTAACCACCATATTGTAGATAATAACACATAAATTGATATGACTGAGATGTGGAACCTACTATTTTGGATACCAGTAATATAGTCCAAGTGAATTATTGACTTGTATATAAGAACATAAGAATAAAGGTAACTACAGAAGGCCTATTGGCCCATACGAGACAGCTCCTATTTATAACCACCGTTATAGCAAGTACAAGCTGGAAACACACGAAGATCCATGACAATCGACTTGAGAATGGTCCAGGACGGACCGAAACGTCGTTGTCCCTTCAACTTCTAGTGTGTGGTCTGGTCAACATCCATGTGTAGCTAGTAGAGGTGCGAGTGTGGAGGGCCCCCTGCCTAGGGCCCAGGGTCACTACTAACCATTGTGTCATTCCAGGGCTACTTTGGTGATCCTCAAGATGAACGCGGTGGGTGCAAGAAAATAGAGTGTGATGAGGACGATGACTGCGATCAGAACGAACGTTGTGACAACTACATGTGCAAGAGTAAGTCTGGGCGTTCTTCGGTCACCCTCTCGTATTGCTCGTATATTGCTGTCATCTTCTAGTTCAGTTCTCTGTGTTGCAGGACAGCTCAACATTATTAGCTGCAAGAAAGTGATAGTAACTAATATGCTGAGGTTCATTTGCAGTATATTGTGTGTGTGTGTGTGTGTGTGTGTGTGTGTGTGTGTGCAGGAGGGAGATGTAATGCCTTGCGTCCCTGTTTACAGCGGCATGTCGTGTCAACAACCAATGCGGGGAGAATGCTCTGTGCATCTCGGAGTCCCATAAGGCTGTGTGCTTCTGCCGTGATGGTTTCCAAGGTGACCCACTCAAGAGATGTCAACCCATTGACTTCTGTGTTGAGAACCCATGTGGGGCAGGCGCCAGCTGCCACAACTTCCGTGGTAACTACAAGTGCTTGTGTCCTCCTGGCACGGTGGGCGACGCCTACACTGACGGTTGTAAACCCCCAGTTGACTGTCTCACCGACTCGGACTGTCCGCCCTCGGCCTTCTGTGGGGAAGAGAACAACGTGCCCAAATGTAAGGATGTGTGTGAGGGCTCCCACTGTGGCCCCAACTCTGAGTGTCGCGCTGCCAACCATCGCACAGTCTGCGCTTGCATCAGCGGCTACGAAGGTGACCCCATGGACACGGTAACGGGCTGTCGACCTCAGGAGATCTCCTGCCGACTCAATGCTGATTGTCCTCCTAGCACCATCTGTGATGGTGGACTTTGCAGGCGTAAGTTGACCTCTCGTGTAAAGTTGATCATTCTAGAGTGTTTGTGAGTTTGCTTACATTGAGATACATTGCTCATGTATATGTTTTTTTATAAATGGTTATGCCCATTCTAATGGTATGATGGTGGTGTGTTCAGCACCTTGTCAGAGTGACAGCGAGTGTGGGTTGACGGAGGCTTGCGAGCGGGGCCAGTGCAGCAACCTATGTGACCAAGACCAGGCTTGCGGTCTCAACTCCATCTGTAACATGGTCAACCACAGGCGCGAATGCTCCTGTCCTCCAGGCTTCACTGGAAAGGCCGACATGGAATGCTACAGGATCCCCGCGGCCTGCCAGAGAAACAGCGACTGTCCATCCGGCTTCTTGTGTAACAATGGTGTATGCAGCCCAGCCTGTTCTGGGGACGGTGCTTGTGCCCAGAATGAGAAGTGTATACGTGGTTCCTGCATGTGTAAGTATACCGGCAGTGTTACGTGGTTCCTGCATGTGTAAGTATACCGGCAGTGTTACGTGGTTCCTGCATGTGTAAGTATACCGGCAGTGTTACGTGGTTCCTGCATGTGTAAGTATACCGGCAGTGTTACGTGGTTCCTGCATGTGTAAGTATACCGGCAGTGTTACGTGGTTCCTGCATGTGTAAGTATACCGGCAGTGTTGCCAGTGTAGTGCACCTCTTGCATACACACTTACTACATGTGCAGATACATATATCACTGTTATTAATCTAATGTACTGAATTTAATTTATTTTAACTTTTTCACTATGCTGAAAATGTTCTTTTTTAGTTGAAAAGATCTCGAGTTACTTTTATTATGAATATGACTGATGTTTACACTAGAGACATGTCCTTGAGCTGTGTGTATTTTATTTTTCATGTAGTGACGTGTCGCTTGGACAACGACTGCTTTTTGGGCCACATCTGCCTCAACAACATCTGTATGATCGGCTGCCGTGCCAACGAGGACTGTACGACCAGTCAGGGCTGCCTTAATAACCGCTGTACTGACCCTTGTGGAGCAGCTGCTGTGTGTGGACCCAATGCTATCTGTTCAGTGGTCAACCATCGAGCTCAATGCTATTGCCCTACTGGCTTCATCCCTAACCCAACCCCCAATGTGGCATGCTCCAGGAAGCCTATTGCTTGCAGTATCAATTCTGACTGTGCATCTGGCTTTGTCTGCAGCTTAGGGACCTGCATGGCCATCTGCTCCTCCACCTCCAACTGTCTTGACACTGAACAATGCGACGGCTCTGTGTGTCGCCCTACTTGTCGCCGTGACGATGATTGTCGCTCAGGAGAAATCTGTAATCAGCTGATATGCACAATAGGTTGTCGTTCAGACGTAGAGTGCCCATCAACCCAGGCATGCGTCAACAACAAATGTATAGACCCATGTGGCATACCCACAGCATGTGGCGGTAATGCCCGGTGTGCTGTAGATGGTCATCGGGTCGGGTGTACCTGTCCAGACAACCTCGTTGGGGACCCATTCGTCAACTGTCGCCTCCCACCAACCCCCTGCACTGACGATACCAACTGCCCGAAGGATATGACTTGTTTCTCGGGAACCTGTCGTCCACTTTGTAAAAGTGATCAAGCCTGCTTCAACAATGAACGCTGCGTTGGTGGTGTGTGTAAGGAGATTTGTAACTCTGATACCCAGTGCGGTGTGGGCAACATCTGTGAAGGACGCTTGTGTATTGTTGGTTGCCGCTCAGATTCCACTTGTCCGACCAAAGAGTCGTGCATAAATAGGAAGTGTCGGAACCCCTGTGAAGAAGGAGCAGTTTGCGGGACATGTGCAGAGTGTCAGGTAGTGAACCACCAGGCACAGTGCAGCTGCTCCGCCAATGCCATCGGCAACCCCCTCATCGCCTGTACGACACCCACCCGCCAGTGTACCGCAGACAGTGAATGTGACACCCAGGCATCTTGCAGAGGGGGCTTCTGTTCCAAGTCTTGCAGCTCCTCTAAGCAGTGCAATTGTGGTGAAACCTGCAGTGAGGGATACTGTCACGCCGAGTGTAGCGAAGAGAGAGACTGCTCCCAGGGCTTCTTATGCCGTGCTGGTGTCTGTGTGGTCGGTTGTCGCACAAACACTGACTGCCCGCTCACCCACGGTTGCTTCAATGGCAAGTGTGACGACCCGTGCAAGGATAATGCCTGTGGCACCAACACTCGCTGCCGTGTCTCTGACCACCGCCCACTCTGCTTCTGCCTCAGTGGCTACCATGGCAACCCCAAGGAGGGGTGTGAAAAGTACGAGTGCCTGAGTGATACTGACTGTAGTCGGGAACAAACCTGCATCAACCGTGAGTGCACGAACCCTTGTTTAGAGGGAACCTGTGGCACTAATGCCCGCTGTAATGTGATGAACCGCAAGGCGGAGTGCTCGTGTCCTTCCAGCCACTACGGCAACCCGCAGGTGGAGTGTAAGATGGAGGTCAACGAATGCCTCACCAGCCCCTGTGCCGACAATTCTCAGTGTATCAATACTGTAGGTAGTTTCATCTGTAGTTGCAACACTGGTTGTCATGGCGACGCCTACCATGCCGGCTGCATTTGCCCTCAAGACCAAGTTGACCCCTGCAAGAGAATCTCTTGTGGTCAAAATGCCAGGTGCCGAGATGTGGACGCTTCGAAGGCCGAGTGCTTCTGCCCAGAACATCTTCCTAATGGTGACCCGCTCGTTAAATGTAAGAGTTCCTCCCTTTATAATTTAGACTTGAGTACCATTTTCTATGTCTTTCCAAAATAGTTCAATGTATTTTTTTTTAAATTCAAGCTGGTGTGAGCCTGCCACTAATAGCTTGGTCTGGTAGGTGCTCCAAGTTGTCAGCTTCAGTAAGAGTTGTAAGTGGTCCATTAAGTAAATTTACTCAGCAAGTAATGGCATTAAACTTTGGTATGTATTGGCACTTTAAGTGTTACCTATAATGACATCCATTGGTGTTAACGACAGGTACAGGAGACTGTCGCCAGACCGGCTGTGGCTTGGCCGCCTCCTGCCTGCCGGACGCCGTCGGCAGCTACGAATGCAGGTGCCGAGACGCCAGCTGGACAGGTGACCCTTACGTGGAGTGTGTGCCAGGTTAGTGCCGTCTCATTCTCTACTCTCAGTCCATTCCTCCTGCCGCACCGTAGACTGTTGAGGGTTGGTGGGTAGACCTCAGTTGCTCGGCCTCGTAGCGGCCACTGCCTTCCTAAACACCATGAACCTTCTTCCTAGACAACCAAAATTGTGTTTCTTCCTGTATCAGCGGTTCTGTCTTCCCAAAAGTTTCATTTAATTTCACGTTTTCACTCTTTTTCGTGTGTTTCATCAGAACTTGCAGAACTGTCACTACTCATAAAGATCTTAAGAGGCACTGTGTATGCCTCAGGCGTCGTCAGATGAGGCGTGTGTGTGTGTGTGGAGGAGGCAGCGCCCGCCACACCCTCTTATAGGTGTCGGGGGGAGTGGCCACTATGACACGAGTCAATTAGTCCAGCATTCTCAATGGGATTTTATAAACAAAAAATATAAAAATATTAAAATATAAAAATATAAAAATATAGAAATATAGGAAAGTATTTTTTGTGAACATGTAAAGGCTTCGAAGTATGGGTTTCTTCTTTAATATTTTCATAGTCATCAGTGCCAAGATGAACCTTATAAACTTGTTCATGTGATGCCCGGTACGCGTGTGATGCCCGGTACCCCATGTGATGCCCAGTACCCCATGTGATGCCCGGTACCCGTGTGATGCCCGGTACCCCATGTGATGCCCGGTACCCGTGTGATGCCCAGTACCCCATGTGATGCCCGGTACCCCATGTGATGCCCGGTACCCCATGTGATGCCCAGTACCCGTGTGATGCCCGGTACCCCATGTGATGCCCGGTACCCCATGTGATGCCCGGTACCCGTGTGATGCCCGGTATCCCATGTGATGCCCGGTACCCCATGTGATACCCGGTACCCCATGTGATGCCCGGTACCCGTGTGATGCCCGGTACCTGTGTGATGCCCGGTACCCCATGTGATGCCCGGTACCCCATGTGATGCCCGGTACCCGTGTGATGCTCGGTACCCCATGTGATGCCCGGTACCCCATGTGATGCCCGGTATCCCATGTGATGCCCGGTACCCAAAAATATACTTCGATGCTTTTTAAAATCAAATGTAGTTTGATAACTGTTAAAGTATAGCATTTTCGTATTCAATTGATAAAATGTATTCAATCTTTTTTTTCTCGATTTCCTTCCTTTATGTAGTGACATGTTGTTCACTACATGCAAACTGGTGGCGCATGTTGCCCACATGCACGCCCCAACATACTCTGTGACTGTCCACAGGCTGTTTGACTAGTTCATGGCCTTGTGACTGGTCTGTGGGCCCTGTGACTGGTCTGTGGGCCCTGTGACTGGTCTGTGGGCCCTGTGACTGGTCTATGCTGCTCTGTGACTAGTCTACGGGTCCTGTGACTGGTCTATGCGGCTCTGTGATTGGTCTGTGGGCCCTGTGACTAGTCTACGGGTCCTGTGACTGGTCTATGCTGCTCTGTGACTGGTCTATGCGGCTCTGTGACTGGTCTATGCTGCTCTGTGACTGGTTTATGCGGCTCTGTGACTATTTTACGGGGTTTAAGACTAATCTCCGGGCCCTGTAACTCGTCTAGAGGATCTGTGACTGGTCTGATGGCACTGTGACCGGTCTATGGGCTCTCTGACAGGTCTACAAGTTCGGTTAATGGTTTGTGGGCTCTGTGACTGGTTCACGTAGCTTTTGACTGGTCTACGGACTCTGTAATTTGTTACTGGTTGTGACAGGTCTATTGACTGAATGACCGGCCCAAGGACTCTGTGATTGGTCTAGGGGCTCTGTGACTGGTCAAGGGGCTCTGCGACTGGTCAAGGGGCTCTGTGACTGGTCAAGGGGCTCTGTGACTAGTCTAGGGGCTCTGTGACTGGTCAAGGGGCTCTGTGACTGGTCAAGGGGCTCTGTGACTGGTCAAGGGGCTCTGTGACTAGTCTAGGGGCTCTGTGATTGGTCTAGGGGTTCTGTGACTGTTCTAGGGGTTCTGTGACTGGTCTAGGGGCTCTGTGACTGGTCTAGGGGCTCTGTGACTGGTCTAGGGGCTCCGTGACTGGTCTAGGGGCTCCGTGACTGGTCTAGGGGCTCTGTGACTAGTCTAGGGGCTCTGTGACTGGTCTAGGGGCTCTGTGACTGGTCTAGGGGCTCTGTGACTGATCTAGGGGCTCTGTGACTGATCTAGGGGCTCTGTGACTGATCTAGGGGGCTCTGTGACTGATCTAGAGGCTCTGTGACTGGTCTAGGGGCTCTGGGACTGGTCTAGGGGCTCTGTGACTGGTCTAGGGGCTCTGTGATTGGTCTAGGGGCTCTGTGATTGGTCTAGGGGCTCTGTAATTGATCTAGGGGCTCTGTGATTGGTCTAGGGGCTCTGTGATTGATCTAGGGGCTCTGTGACTGGTCTAGGGACTCTGTGACTGGTCTAGGGGCTCTGTGACTGGTCTAGGGGCTCTGTGACTGGTCTAGGGGCTCTGTGATTGATCTAGGGGCTCTGTGACTGGTCTAGGGACTCTGTGACTGGTCTAGGGGCTCTGCGACTGGTCTAGGGGCTCTGCGACTGGTCTAGGGGCTCTGTGACTGGTCTAGGGGCTCTGCGACTGGTCTAGGGGCTCTGTGACTGGTCTAGGGGCTCTGTGACTGGTCTAGGGGCTCTGTGACTGGTCTAGGGGCACATGAACATTTTTTTTCGTGATTTGCTGAATGTGTAAAAGTTTCCCTAATTATTTATTTCCCTGTGTTTAAGTTCCTCTCGGCCTCCCGTGATGTATAGCGATATATTCTATATATTTTCTTCCATTCTCTATATGCTCTATTGTGTTCCTCTCAACTCCCATGTTCTATTATGTCGCTCCCCATGTTCTATTTGCCGTACACGCCATTTTTCCTTCAGTTTCCCATTTTTTTCTATACCTTCGTGCTCCCTGATTTCACACTGCTGGGCTCTCCAAGGCGCGAAGGCATGCGAGTCTTGCTTTGATGGTTGCACCGGAGGGCAGTCGACCACTCATATAACCAGTCCAAGACATAACTGTCCCCCCGGCCGCTACTCTGTCCTTTGGACGGTTACCCTCCGTTCACCTGCACGTCTCCGAACACCTGTTCTAACTGTCCGTTGTTCGGACTTATCTACTTCCACCAATCCGAACAACTGATTTTAACAGTCTAGTGTACGTTTGTATCCACTAACAAGTCTTTGTATATATCTGAATTGACTTATTCCGTTGTCATTAAGTAGCAAGTGACCGAACACCCAGCTCCCAGGGGCGGCGCACTCCTAGGGGCGGCGCCTGAGTCTCTGGTGGTCCCTCACGGTCTCTACTCTGTTATCTAACTGTTGTTTGTACTCGCCCACTACTACTACCAGTTAACAACCTTCAACACCCGCTTTAACAGGTGCCCAGATAACCGTATAACTGTCCAAATGCTTGTGTTAACGAGCCCTTTGATTTCACTCAATAATATCTCCCTTAGTGCACGTTTTAAATACGTGTTAATATCTTCCTAGCTTAACAACTGTTCCTAAATTAACTCTCTTATCTTAACCATCTATCTATTAATTCATTTAACCAATAGCAGCTTTTTACAATGGTATCAGTTGTCTTAACTGCCCACTCTTCTCTCGGAACTACCTCGTTCAGTTATCTATTTTAAGTGTTCACTCTTTTCGGTTATCCTAACATGTCATACCGCCACCTCATGTTCTAATGGCATGTTATCACCTCATATTTTGATGTCATAATATCATCACTTATCCTAATGTCATATCACCTAATCTGTGTCATAATATCACCTCATATCTTAATCTGTCATAATATCACCTCATATCTTAATCTGTCTTGATATCACCTCATATCTTAATCTGTCATGATATCACCTCATATCTTAACCTGTCATATCTCCTCATATCTTAATCTGTCATACCCCATTATATTCTGATCTATTGAAATATTACATTAAATTCTAATGTGTGTGTTCCAATATCACATCATCCTATACTCTGCCCTATCTGGCAAGCGTTGTCCTAATATAGTGTCCTAGCCTGCTATTCTGTGCCTTTTTTCTCACCTTATGTCCTATTCCGTGTAGAATTCTGCTTCCCAGTCTGTCCTAATCTGGTGCCCTATTCCTCAGTCTCAGTGCTAAACTATGTCTCCCAATCTATGTCTTAACATATTATAATGTGTCCTAATATGTTCTGATCTGTGCCCTAATCTGTCTCCTACCCCTGTGTCCCACTTTTGAGACACTCCGCTAACATGTAATGTATTTGGTGTGCTAATCTGTTACTCTGCCCCATTATATTACCCTATTCCTATTTCTGTATTAATCTGTCATAATCTGTGTCCTAATCTGTTACCCTGTGTTCGAGTCTGTTGTCCTAGTCTGTATCCCCCTGTGTCCCTGTCTGTGTCCTAATCTGTTACCCTGTGTTCGAGTCTGTTGTCCTAGACTGTTTCCCCCTGTGTCCCTGTCTGTGTCCTAATCTGTTACCCTGTGTCCTAATCTGTTAACCTGTGTCCTAATCTGTTACCCTGTATCCTAGTCTGTTACCCTGTGTCCTAGTCTGTTACCCTGTGTCCTAGTCTGTTACCCTGTTACCCTGTCCAGGTCCTGATCTGTTATGTAGTGTCCTAGTCTGTTGTCTTATGTGTTACCCTGTGTCTTAGTGTCATCCTGTCTCCCTGTCTATGTGGGAGTGTATCTCCTGTGTGTTACTCTGTGTTAGTGTCACTATAGGTGACCGTCCTCGCTTGTGTCTCCCCCTCCCCCCCCCCTCCCTCCCCCAGCTAACCTAACCAACTCTACACTGGACACCTGGCCGCTGTCTCCACGTGTGTGCCTGTCCCATATACACTCACTAGGCGCAGGTGTGGGTGTATGTATGTGTGTAGGTGTGTGGGTGTGTGTGAGCTTGCGCATATTTGATAGGATAATGGCCTCTAACGTGGTGTCACTCCCGGGTGTGGTGACACTAGGGTTAAGTAACGTAACCAAATAACTTAACATACAACTCACTTGCCTTTTCCTATAACTCTCGATTGTGGTTCTGGTCGTGTGCGTCTGTGTGTGTCTCATCTGCATGTGTGGGTGTACATGGTTGTGTGGTGGGTGTACATGGTTGTGTGTGTGTCTGGTGGGTGTACATGGTTGTGTGTGGTTAGTGTACATGGGTGTGTGTGTGTGTGGTGGGTGTACATGGTTGTGTGTGTGTGGTGGGTGTACATGGTTGTGTGTGTGTGGTGGGTGTACATGGTTGTGTGTGTGTGTGGTGGGTGTACATGGTTGTGTGTGTGTGTGGTGGGTGTACATGGTTGTGTGTGTGTGGTGGGTGTACATGGTTGTGTGTGTGTGTGTGGTTAGTGTACATGGGTGTGTGTGTGTGTGGTGGGTGTACATGGTTGTGTGTGTGTGGTGGGTGTACATGGTTGTGTGTGTGTGGTGGGTGTACATGGTTGTGTGTGTGTGTGGTGGGTGTACATGGTTGTGTGTGTGTGTGGTGGGTGTACATGGTTGTGTGTGTGTATGGTGGGTGTACATGGTTGTGTGGTGGGTGTACATGGTTGTGTGTGTGTGTGGTGGGTGTACATGGGTGTGTGTGTGGAGGGTGTACATGGTTGTGTGTGTGTGTGGTGGGTGTACATGGGTGTGTGTGTGTATGGTGGGTGTACATGGTTGTGTGTGTGGTGGGTGTACATGGTTGTGTGTGTGTGTGGAGGGTGTACATGGGTGTGTGTGTGGAGGGTGTACATGGTTGTGTGTGTGTGTGGTGGGTGTACATGGTTGTGTGTGTGTATGGTGGGTGTACATGGTTGTGTGGAGGGTGTACATGGTTGTGTGTGTGTGTGGTGGGTGTACATGGGTGTGTGTGTGGAGGGTGTACATGGTTGTGTGTGTGTGTGGTGGGTGTACATGGGTGTGTGTGTGTATGGTGGGTGTACATGGTTGTGTGGTGGGTGTACATGGTTGTGTGTGTGTGTGGAGGGTGTACATGGGTGTGTGTGGTGGGTGTACATGGTTGTGTGTGTGTGTGGTGGGTGTACATGGTTGTGTGTGTGTGTGGTGGGTGTACATGGGTGTGTGTGTGGAGGGTGTACATGGTTGTGTGTGTGTGTGGTGGGTGTACATGGGTGTGTGTGTGGTGGGTGTACATGGGTGTGTGTGTGTGGTGGGTGTACATGGGTGTGTGTGTGTGGTGGGTGTACATGGGTGTGTGGGTGGTGGGTGTACATGGGTGTGTGTGTGTGGTGGGTGTACATGGGTGTGTGTGTGGTGGGTGTACATGGGTGTGTGTGTGTGGTGGGTGTACATGGGTGTGTGTGTGTGGTGGGTGTACATGGGTGTGTGTGTGTGGTGGGTGTACATGGGTGTGTGTGTGGTGGGTGTACATGGGTGTGTGTGTGTGGTGGGTGTACATGGTTGTGTGTGTGGTGGGTGTACATGGGTGTGTGTGTGGTGGGTGTACATGGTTGTGTGGCTGGGGACACATGGATGGTGTGTGGCTGGGGACACATGGGTGTAGTGTGGCTGGGGACACATGGGTGTAGTGTGGCTGGGGACACATGGATGTAGTGTGGCTGGGAACACATGGACGTAGTGTGGCTGGGGACACATGGATGTAGTGTGGCTGGGGACACATGGGTGTAGTGTGGCTGGGGACACATGGATGTAGTGTGGCTGGGGACACATGGGTGTAGTGTGGCTGGGGACACATGGATGGTGTGTGGCTGGGGACACATGGACGTAGTGTGGCTGGGACACATGGACGTAGTGTGGCTGGGGACACATGGATGTAGTGTGGCTGGGGACACATGGATGTAGTGTGGCTGGGGACACATGGATGTAGTGTGGCTGGGGACACATGGGTGTAGTGTGGCTGGGGACACATGGATGTAGTGTGGCTGGGGACACATGGACGTAGTGTGGCTGGGACACATGGACGTAGTGTGGCTGGGGACACATGGATGTAGTGTGGCTGGGGACACATGGGTGTAGTGTGGCTGGGGACACATGGATGTAGTGTGGCTGGGAACACATGGACGTAGTGTGGCTGGGGACACATGGATGTAGTGTGGCTGGGGACACATGGGTGTAGTGTGGCTGGGGACACATGGATGTAGTGTGGCTGGGGACACATGGGTGTAGTGTGGCTGGGGACACATGGATGGTGTGTGGCTGGGGACACATGGACGTAGTGTGGCTGGGACACATGGACGTAGTGTGGCTGGGGACACATGGATGTAGTGTGGCTGGGGACACATGGATGTAGTGTGGCTGGGGACACATGGACGTAGTGTGGCTGGGGACACATGGATGTAGTGTGGCTGGGGACACATGGATGTAGTGTGGCTGAGGACACATGGATGTAGTGTGGCTGGGGACACATGGGTGTAGTGTGGCTGGGACACATGGATGTAGTGTGGCTGGGGACACATGGATGTAGTGTGGCTGGGGACACATGGATGTAGTGTGGCTGGGGACACATGGGTGTAGTGTGGCTGGGACACATGGCTGTAGTGTGGCTGGGACACATGGCTGTAGTGTGGCTGGGACACATGGAGGCAGGCGGCCAGCCACAGGTTGCATGCTGACAGCGGCTTCTCTCTCACACTAGATACTCAGTGTACGCTAGACACAGACTGCCCGCCGGCTCACGCATGTATCACTGGAAAGTGTAAGGACCCATGCACGCTAAGAGGCGCGTGCGGGGAGCGCGCTCTCTGCCGCACCGTGGCGCATGCGGCCGTGTGCTCCTGCCCGCAGTGTTATGTGGGTCGGCCGCAGGTGGCATGCCGTCCGGACCCTGCCTGCGGCACGCCCGCGCCGCCCTTGGAGCCGCCCCTGGTGAGCGGGTGTAGGCAGGACGGTGACTGCGGCGAGCGTCTGGCGTGCGACGCTGCCCTGCGCACCTGCTATGACCCCTGCGCCCGCGGACCCTCTCAGTGCCAAGCTAATAAAGTGTGTGAAGTCAGGAAGCACAAAGTTACGTGTCTGTGCAAGCACGGCTTTGTTGTGAACTCAGTGGGGGAGTTTGTGTGTGCTACAGGACCCATTGACTGCCACGAGGACGACGACTGCGCCAGCAACCTGGCCTGTGTCACCAACCGCTGCACCAACCCGTGTGCCGTGGGCCGCCCGTGCCCGCCCAACAAGCAGTGCGATGTTCTCAACCACCGCCCCGTCTGCATCTGCGTCAAGGACTGCACGCCCTCCATCACCATCTGCCTCAGGGACGAGGGGTGCGCGCCCACGCAGGCGTGCGTCTCCTATCAGTGCGTGGACCCCTGCGCCTCGCACGGCTGCCCAGGGGACACGCCATGCTACGTCGAGGATCACAAGCCTCTCTGTAAATTCTGCCCACCTGGCTTTACTGTTGATCCCGACTTTGGCTGCGTGAAAGGTAAACCCCGACGCCGGCGGCCCTCGCTGCTGCTACTTGTCTATTAACCCGACTGAGTGGTGGCGGACACTAGTGGCTCTTAGTCCTGTGGTAGACAGCCACTTCGACTAACCTCCGAAGTGGTACCTTCGGCCGGACGGTTCTTGCCTCTCCTGGACCAGCGCTTACCTGCTCACTGACGACACACTCGCCCTCTCATTGGTCATCTCTTGGCCAATCAGGTGATATTGGTGACGTCAGTGAGCAAGTGATGGGTCCAGCTTAGTGGGAACTGTTGCTGCCGAAGGTCTCCGGAGTAGACTAATGATACATTCACGTTCTACAAACTTGTTTGCTAATATTCAGTTTTAATTAATCAAGCAAATGTTCATTTGCAAGTCAACTCATTTACTCACATCTCAAATTGGATTCATTGCTTCCTGTTGCATAATGATCACTGAGGAAAGATACAAAGTACCCACAAAGACTAAGTTAAGTACTCCCAGAGTTGAGACCAGGACAGACTTGGTGACCTTAGCTCTTCACTGTTTACTGTTGTCACAGCCTGAAAACATGCAACATAAGTGACCCCTTCATGTTAACTTTTATATTCACATTCCATATTTTGCATGTGTCCACAGACATCGATACTTCTACCCCCTCCACCCCCTCCACCACCACCACCACCAGCAGGTCCACGCCCAAGCCGTGTCGCAGTGATGCTGACTGCGACACGTCCAAACATACGTGTCTCCAGGGGCACTGCTCAAACCCCTGCCTGGACGCCTGTGGGACACGCCACTGTTCTCTCTCGACAGGCGCTCATGGCCACATCATAATAGATTGTGCTGACACAACCAAACCCTCTACCACACCCTCCCAGCACCTGAACACAAGTGTTAAACCGAAAGTTCCAACAGAGACGATGGGTTTCTTCACCCCACAACCCCATAGCAGTAGTCACTCGACCCCAGCCACAACCCCACTCTTCACAACCATCACTAAGACATCTCACAGCCTCCTCACAACCCCAGCGCCTCACTCATCATCCAGAAGGCCATCCATCAGTCCCCCGACTAGTAAACAGCCAGTTATTGTCATCAAAAGACCCTTAACAACACCAGAAACCCCAGTTACATTGGCAATAGCCACAACACCATCCCCTTCTTCAGAAACACCTGTAATCCCTCTGGATCGTCCAGTGACCCCCACTAGACGACCCAGACCAAGACCTTCCACGACGCCAAGACGACCCGTCTTCACAACATTTCTGCCAACGTCGCCAGCTACTGACACTCACGCTACTACCCCACTACCAACCACTCGCCCTCACATCACACCAAGGCCGCAGTCCACCACACACTTACCACGGCCTCCCCCCATCACCATAGACTCACCTGGAATCTCAACTTCACCTCCAGAGGCCTCAACAGTAACCCAACCTCCTGCAAAGAGGCCTCCAATCCGCTACACTCCCAGACCGACAACACTGCCCTCACCAACATTACCAGTCACTCCACCACAACCAGTCACTCCAACACGACCAGTCACTCCTACACGACCCATCACCCGAACATCACCCGATACGAGTAAATTTATTTTCCCAGTTACCACCCCCACACCGTCAGTACCCAAAACCCTCTCTCGAGTACCCAAGACGTGCACGAGCAGTGTTGAGTGCCCCAGGAACTTGGTTTGTCAGAGTAAACGGTGTATTGACCCGTGCAAGGAGTCGAGCCCGTGTGGTAGTGGGTTTGTGTGTCAAGTAATCAATAATAGACTAGCATGCCAGTGTCCCACGGGGTCTGTCCTAGGCTCCCGGTGTCCCCAAGGTAATATAATGTGCCCCAAATCCTCCCATTGTATGTGTTAAGCTTCCAGACTTGCTTGGTTGGCCGGCTGGCCTTCTCCATCCTAATTCTTAGCAAGCACATAAGGAGCCTGAGAGCCCCTATGTCCTGTGTGGTGACACGCAGGGGACTGTACATGACAGGTCTTAAGTGCTTGTTGAGAATTGAGCGCCTTTGCCCCCCACTTCCTGGAGCTTTCGGAACTCTGTTAGCTGTATGGGTTTAAGATGGTTTCTGGGCCAGACGCTGGCGGACCCGAGATGCCTGGAGCTTGTGTAAGCCCGAGCCCCCTGAAGAGGACTTCACCAGCCCCTCACACGCTCTGGCTTGCCCTCAGCACCCAAGCATGTTGGGGTCCGCCAGGGTCAGCACCCTCCTGCGTGAGGCTGCCTTGTCTATCCCTTCCCCCCCCCCTACCCCCTCTCTCCCTCCCTCAGGTCCTCCACCAGTAACGGCGTAACTACCCTACGGAACCCCACTCTAAACACAAAACTACCATTGCTGTTTCGTCTTATGTGTGTATGCGTGTGTGTGTGTATTATATGGTGCCAACTTGTGTCGTCCTGTCCGCCTTCCGTGTCTGTCAGTCTGTCAAAATGTTTAAGTCTGTGCTTCAATACGACGGTGCCTTCAAACCATTTTCTTTAACCCGTTTTTTTTTCCTTGGGCTCTGACGAATCTGGCGACGCTGCTCCACCTAACCATTCACTTAAGGAATATGTAAATGCTGCTGCTGCTTCCGTAACCCCCCTGGCTCACAGGCCCGGTTCCTGCTTCCATTAACACCCGCCAAGAATGCACGATACTTCAGCAAACGCGCGCAAAAAAAAAACAACAAGAAAAATGCTTTTGAAGAAACGAATTGTATTTGTTTTGTCTATGTTTGTTAGTTTGTCTAACCTCTTATCTGTACTTATGTAGCCTACTGACGCGTGTTTGTGTTTGCTTTGCTTGCATGATTGCTTGTTTGTTTTGACGTAACTAACCTACTAGAGGCGCGGATCCACACACAGGGTAAACCAGAAAGAAAAGTGATGCACAGTTTACCTTAGTGATACCTGCGGGAACCACAGTAACTTCAGTGGTTTACCTCCATGATTTAGTCTATTGGCGGTTGACGTGGTTTACCCCTGTGGTTGACTACTGGTTTACCCCAGTGGTTGACTACTGGTTTACCCCAGTGGTTGACTACTGGGTTACCCCAGTGGTTGACTACTGGTTTACCCCAGTGGTTGACTACTGGTTTACCCCAGTGGTTAACTTTTGGTTTAACTCGGTGAATAACTTCTGCTTTACCTCAGTGGTTGTACCTGACAGCCCTAAGTGATGTGGTGCTTGGTACAGGGGGCTGCCCCCCCCCCCCCATGCATGCTGTGTTTGTGTATGCCTGAGTTTGTCCTTGTTAATAATATGTTGTTTGTGTTTACAGGGAGAAATTGTGTTTGTCATGTCCCCATAACACCCCCCATACAACACCCCTCCCCCCCTCTCACCCCCCACACACCTGGCAAGACGTAACTGGTGTCTCGGAGGAGTATTTTAAGGGTAATAGAATCTTATAGGAAATTACCAAGGTTAACAAGGAATTTCATTACAAAGGATTACATTGGTTAACAATGGATAACATTGGTTAACAATGGATAACATTGGTTAACAAGGGATGACATTGGTTTGCAGTGGATAACATTGGTTTACAAGGGTTAACATTGGTTTACAAGGGTTAACATTGGTTTATAAGTTATAACATTGATTTGCAAGGGATTACATTGGTTTACAAATGATTACATTGGAATACAAAGGATTACATTGGTTTACAAGGTATTCCATGGGATTATTTACAAAACTGGCTTTGGATCAGTGGTAACGAGGTGATTTAGCTTAACTATAGCCTCGTTAAGAGCAGTACAGAGGAACATAGCCTTTGATATAGAGGGATTATGTCTCCGCAGACTTGGATTACACTGGGTAAATAATATGGTATTTGGATTACAGGGATTAAGGGATTAGTTACACATGGTACAGATAGAGATGGGTAAAAATTTTTATATAATTTAGGTGCTTGTAGCTCGGGTAAAGTCCACCTTGCACACTTGTATTGATTGTTGAATGCTGATTGTTCACCGTTGGTGCAGGTGAAGCCTTGCCTCTTCACCTACCATAGCTGCATATTGGTCACCAGTGTTGTAGGTGAGGACGAACCTGTGTCACCTACGCCTACAGCAGCAGCAACATTCATACACATGTGTACATGTGACGGCACACCTGTCCATCCTCCCCCCCCCCCGTCCCTCCCCGTCCCACACACCACTGCCAGCACAGCGGCACGACACTGAGCTCTGAGCTCTGAGCCCTGAGCTCCTTCCCCCCTACTCCCTCCTCAACACACAACAACTGTCAAACACCGAAGAAGAACTCAATAAGTATAAGGAACATGAAACACAAACTTCCCCCTGATGTTAGTGAGGTGTGGAATATATTCTGAAATATAATGTCGGGTGTCGGATGAGATCGGAGGAGAGAGACTCTCCGAGTATCATCTGACACTCAGCATCAAGCTTGGAGGCTTTGGGCCAAGTGTTAGTGGCGGAGGCATCGTCAGCTGGAGGTCAGATGATGATGATTTGAGTGATAAGAGTATTACAGTCCATTTACAACCAGATCAGCTAATGCAGCGGAGCGTTAGTTCATCTGGTTGTTGATTAGTTGATTAGCATTTACAACCAGATCCATTTGCAAGCCGCTACTAATGCCCTTGAGCACGGCCTCTGGCGCCACTGGCACCTTCCCACTGCCTCCAGCCATTCACAAAGTACAATTATAACACATTTCTTTCTTTATTCAACTCTCCGTTCGACTTGGAACCTGTCGAACCCTGACGCATCTTATCGCAACCCCATGGTGATGTTACCTCTGGTGATGTGTGGTGATCCGTGATGTGTGGTGACCTCTGGTGATGTGTGGTGACCTCTGGTGATGTGGACGAGCAGCCATCGGGTGCCGGGACAGCTCTCAGTGCCCGGCAAATCAGGCGTGTATCAACGAGAAGTGTCTCAACCCGTGCGTGGCCCGCAACCCGTGCACCGCCAAGGAGGACTGTAAGGTGGAGAACCAGAGGGCCACCTGTCTCACTGGTAAGTGCCTGGTGGTGGTGCCAACACTACTCCTCACTCTGCACATGTAGCACTAGTGCCTCACGCCTCTAGTGTTGGGGGGGGGGGGCACACGCGTTATCACACTTTGTCAATGTAAATATCTTATGAAGATGGTGTGAAAGGAATTCTAGAATTATCATCATTCTTTTTTTAGTCTCTTTCTTCACTGTGCACAACTGTTTTTACTTTAATGGATCTTTTCTGAGCCATTTTTCAGTTTTCTCTTGTCCTTAATTTCCCTCCGTAATGATAGGACAAGGTTGTAGCCAAGCTTGTCCTCTCATCCTGATCACCATGTGACAAGCTCGTCCAGTTTGTGTATCATCTTGGCGATGTGGTATTCCTCCCTTCCTCACCCTCTTGGTAGATCTTATGACGTTCACTCAACGTCTTCTAGCTCCGTGCCATCTTGTGGGTACACGGCCCTCCCTTCCCTAAAACCTCCCCCCCACCCTTCCCCCGTCAGATGAAGCCTCCCCCCCCCCAGGTCTCCTTCAGGAGGGTGTTTACACCCCTGAGGGCGCCACACCACCAGCCAAGAGCCCTCACACTATTACCAACCCCCACACCACCACCCAAGAGCCCTCACACTCTTACCAACACCCACAACTTCTTACAAGTCAAAATCTGGTGCCTGGCTAACTGTGGGCCTCTTCCTTCTCCTTCTCCTCCTCCTGGTGCTGGTGCGGGGTCTCCCTGGCCTGCCGCGCCTCCTACAGTCGGGTGTCGCAGCAACACCGACTGTCCGAGCGAGTACGCCTGCTACAACAAGGAATGTTTCTCACCCTGCAAAGTGAGGAACCCCTGTGAGACATCCGAGAGATGCGAAGTTCGCGATCACATCCCCTTCTGTATCTCAGGTATTGTGTGGCGAAGTCCGGAGCTGCTGCTCTTGTTGCCTCCCGACCCTTGCCCCTTCCCCCCCCCTGCTACTGTAACCCTCCATTACTGTAACTCTCCATTACTGTAACCCTCCTTTACTGTAACCTCCCACTGCTGTAACCTCCCACTACTACGACCCCAAGTAAGATGAGACTTCCATTGCCATGGTGGGTGAGCGTTCCCTGACTCACGCTCTCTCACCTTATCGCAATTATTATACAGTAGATAACTCACTAAACAAGACCAAGTCTAATATCTGGCTTTTATCTGGACCACCTGTCCCTTCCCCTCCACCACCGACGGTGTCCTCGTCCCTTTCACCGACGGTGTCCTCGTCCCTTTCACCGACGGTGTCCTCGTCCCTTTCACCGACGGTGTCCTCGTCCCTTTCACCGACGGTGTCCTCGTCCCTTTCACCGACGGTGTCCTCGTCCCTTTCACCGACGGTGTCCTCGTCCCTTTCACCGACGGTGTCCTCGTCCCTTTCACCGACGGTGTCCTCGTCCCTTTCACCGACGGTGTCCTCGTCCCTTTCACCGACGGTGTCCTCGTCCCTTTCACCGACGGTGTCCTCGTCCTCGTCCCTTGACACTGCCCCCAGCTGACGTGACGCTTCTCACACAATGCTAAACATAATATCTATCTCTTGTATGCTGTGAAGAGTTCTCTAGGCTGTCTCCGGCGCTCTAATCATCATATATATTGTATTATGCTCCGTAAACCACTATTCCGAGCGTACTGCCACCTTTTCTAACTAACGCTCAATACTACGCACACGTCCTCATGCGGCGTATACTTGCTGAGCATGACAATGTTCTTGAGCTTTGTTCTATTACCCCCATCATAAGCTTCACATGACAAGCCTGAACCTTTCAGTTATCAATAACCTTTCATGCTGTGTGATAATCCAGTATTGTTTAGCAAGCTTTCTTACTAGTGAATTAACTATAGGAATGGTAGCAGTATGGTAGTAATAATCCAACCGTTGCATCTGCAATGGGCTTTAATATCTGAACTATTGACTCTGGTGGGGACCCTGAGACGGGGCGCTACTGACGGAGGACGAACAGCACGATGCCAACCCTCGACCGCCTCCTACAGGAAGTTTTGAGTCGTGTATGTGATTGTTTTCAACTCTATATGTGACTCTGTAGTTTGTTAAAGGCACTGTGTCATGGAATTTAGGCCTGTGGTCTGTGGTCGAGGGCTGGCTACCTCGTTCTGTATCAGAACAGAACGGTGTTCTGTATCAGAACGTCAGTACCCGCAGACGCCATTTACAGACAGTACCCACACACGCTACACACAGACAGTACCCACACACGCTACTCACAGACAGTACCCACACACGCTACTCACAGACAGTACCCACACACGCTACACACAGACAGTACCCACACACACGCTACTCACAGACAGTATCCACACACGCTACACACAGACAGTATCCACACACGCTACTCACAGACAGTACCCACACACGCTACACACAGACAGTACCCACACACACGCTACACACAGACAGTACCCACACACGCTACTCACAGACAGTACCCACACACGCTACTCACAGACAGTACCCACACACGCTACTCACAGACAGTACCCACACACGCTACACACAGACAGTACCCACACACGCTACTCAGACACCACTTATAAACAGTACCCACACACGCCACTATTTAATAATATCCAGACACCACTCATAGACAGTATCTAAAGACACCATCCACTGACAGTACCCACAGACAGTACTACAGACAGGATGTAGACAGTGCCCCTTGCCCTGAAGTTAGAGGGGGCGAGGTAGCCTCAAGGGTGAGGAGAGAGTCTGAGGGAGTTTGTGCCTCGCAGACTCCGGCTGTGTCAGAGACGGAGACTGCCCGCCCGACCAGGCTTGCTTCACCGGCCACTGCATGAATCCCTGCCTGAAGACCGACGCCTGTGGCCTCGACGCTGACTGTCGGGCTCTCGATCACGCCCCCAGTTGCTCCTGCCCTCCAGGATACACCGGAGATCCCACGGCCAGGTGCTCCCTCCTGCCTCCCTCAGGTAACGCCTTAGGAGTATGTCTCCCCTCCTTTTCGTCCCCTGCACAAGAATATCCCTTCCTCGCAAGGGGCAAATACCCACCCCCCTGTACTTCCAAAGCCTGCTCATGCCCCAAACTCCATAGCAGCGAGGACTTGGGGGGAAATGTGTATGCACATTGTGGGATTGTGTTGCAAGGACGAGTAGGGCTTCCACAAGGTATATGGTGACCTGTTGTTGACCTTGTTGACAACGTGACTAGTGGGAAGACAAGCGCCCTGGTGTGACCCCAGACTTGTGATGACAACGTCTCTCTAACCTGTTAACTTGAGTGCCTGCAGGAGACACGTCCTCTTCCTGCTGCTGCTGCTGCTGCTGCTACTCTCACTCTTGCTTTGCACTCGCCGCATGTCTGACGGCTCTAACGTCTAGTATTTAAGGCTTTACTAGTGTAAGTATTCCAGATGTGTCCATGTGTTACCTGGTCAGGTGTAGGCGGGTGTGGACACGAACAACTACACCAGCAGTGGAGGTGTATCTTCAACCCACGGGTGTACCAGGCCTAGGCACAAGGCCTTACTCGCCTGAGTATGGCCGCTGCACCTCCAGCCGGCCTCCCCCCTCACTATAATACAACTCAACATTACACACTTATAACAATAACTGCTACACTGGAATCGAACCCACAGGACTCGCAATGTTTATATAATCCAGCGCTTCCAAGTCAGCGACAGATCAACACTGAAAAGAAAGAGAGAGTCAGTATTACACACTGTACCATAGCTGTGGATGTGTAGGGGATTCTAAACATAGCAGGCATCCATCAGTCTCAGGAGACTATGGAGTTGCGCTCTGGTTGTCGGTCTGGAGTGGGCTCTCCAGGGCGCACTACACAATGTAAAGGGAAATTATCGGTGCGCGCTCTTGACTGAAGTCCCACTTTAAGTATCCTGAAATAACTCCATATACATAATACTCTCTGCAGCTGCCCGTTAAGTACCAAAAGGTACCGAGTACAATTTGAAACAAAAGCAGCTTTACCTGTAGTCCATTGCATTGATCTTGGAGATATAAATCTTATACAATCTAGATTTGTTCAGTTTTTGCGACTCGTAAAAATTAGACATAAACACACACACTTAAGATATTGGCTTTATTAGTCACTTAAAAGTTGCTAGAGTTGAGCACCGAGACAAAAAATAAACAACATTGATATTGTGGTGTTAATCAGGGGTGGAACATCAGTTAGAGATCATTACAAGTGAACACACACAAGTAAGGCACTCAACACGCAGTATAGGTCCCGGGCCAGGCAGGTCACTCGGGGGGTCACCACCACCTCCCTCACCATCCTCGTATGCCAAGAACATAAACAGTTTTAGTGGAGGTTTGAAAGGCCAGATTTAGTGGGCGTAGTACTGAGCTATGGAACTAAGTGTAGTGCTGAGCAATGGAACTAAGTATAGTACTGAGCCATATAACTAAGTATAGTACTGAGCCATAGAACTAAGCATAGTACTGAGCCCTAGAACTAAGCATAGTACTGAGCCCTAGAACTAAGCATAGTACTGAGCCCTAGAACTAAGCATAGTACTGAGCCCTAGAACTAAGCATAGTACTGAGCCATAGAACTAAGTATAGTACTGAGCCATAGAACTAAGCATAGTACTGAGCCCTAGAACTAAGTATAGTACTGAGCCCTAGAACTAAGCATAGTACTGAGCCATAGAACTAAGCCTAGAGTAGCCTAGCGCCAGGCCTGGCTGGCCCAACTGAAGGTGGTAGAGGTTCAAGTCGTAAATAAATTAGAGACATTATGTAGTGTTTAGAGCGTTGTGTTTATATTTACAACCGAAGGATGTTATGTCCCTACGTGTTTGAGTCATATTATGTGTTATAGCATTTGAGATTACAAAAGTGTTCCTGTCTTCCCCGTTCCTCAATAAGTTTTTGTTTTACAAGTATAAAAACTCATTAAGGTTTTAAATATAAGTTTTCGCTAAGATAATAATTGTCTCCTGGTCTCCTGGTACATCTTTGGTAAATAATTTAAATTTGGCTGAAGCAGAGTTTGGATATTGAGCTTATTATAGGTCTTGTGTCTAATATTGCAAAGCCTAGCATTCCATGATTAACATTTGAAACTAAATGAATGTTTTTGATACACTATTTCAAGTGTTTTAACGTAGGTGTGATTGACAGCAGTAGAGAGACAGGCAAGATGAGTGCTTAGGAAACTTGCATAGATACAAATCTTGTATCAGTAACTAGATGAAGCGAGAGAGAGAGAGAGAGAGAGAGAGAGAGATAGAGAGATAGAGAGATAGAGAGATAGATAGATAGATAGATAGATAGATAGATAGATAGATAGATTATGAGTATTTCCTCTGACCTCTGTGATTATTTCCTTGGTCTTAGCGTGTACCTGCCACAGTAGCGAGGACTGCGCCTCCGGCTTCTCCTGTGACGGGTGTACCTGCAAGCCACGTGAGTCCTCCGTGTGTGTGTGTGTCAGCATGATACAGGAGTCTGCCCTCTGGCTGCTTCCTCGCCCCATTTTCCTCCACTTCGCTTAAGCCTCGTGGCACTGTCACTTTTTTGTTAAAATTCTGTCCACCTGTTTGATCACCTGTCTTCTGTTTGTGTGCTCATATGTCTGTGTGTCTACCTGTGTGTGTGTGATCACCTGTCCACCTGTGTGTGTGTGTGTGTGATCACCTGTGTGTGTGTGTGTGTGATCACCTGTCCACCTGTGTGTGTGTGTGTGATCACCTGTCCACCTGTGTGTGTGTGTGTGATCACCTGTCCACCTGTGTGTGTGTGTGTGATCACCTGTCCACCTGTGTGTGTGTGTGTGATCACCTGTCCACCTGTGTGTGTGTGTGTGATCACCTGTCCACCTGTGTGTGTGTGTGAGAGATCACCTGTCCACCTGTGTGTGTGTGTGTGATCACCTGTCCACCTGTGTGTGTGTGTGTGTGAGAGAGAGATCACCTGTCCACGTGTGTGTGTGTGTGTGATCACCTGTCCACCTGTGTGTGTGTGTGTGTGAGAGATCACCTGTCCACGTGTGTGTGTGTGAGAGAGATCACCTGTCCACGTGTATGTGTGTGTGTGATCACCTGTCCACCTGTGTGTGTGTGTGTGAGAGAGATCACCTGTCCACGTGTGAGTGTGTGTGTGATCACCTGTCCACCTGTGTGTGTGTGTGTGTGTGAGAGATCACCTGTCCACGTGTGTGTGTGTGTGTGATCACCTGTCCACGTGTGTGTGTGATCACCTGTCCACATGTGTGTGTGAGAGAAATCACCTGTCCACGTGTGTGTGTGATCACCTGTCCACCTGTGTGTGTGAGAGAGATCACCTGTCCACCTGTGTGTCTCCTCACAGTAATGTTACAACACACTGCATGAGGTCACACAACAGTTACTAAATATAGCAACATGTTGTTATCAAGAGACTAATCTCCCGCCATTTCTACAATTGTCCCTTCAGGAACGTAATAATAATTGAATTATTTTTCAATCATCTTATGGTTTCTACTTGCATGTTCTGCTTTATTTTTCCAGTTTTCAAATTGATTCTTAATTCATTGTTTTGCCATTTTTATTCTGGTATTTACATTTTTAAGGTATATAGATTGTTTTTAAGATGTAATTGTAACCGCGAATGTTTGAGTTGCATAGATTGTACCATCTTCTTGAGTCGTGCTTCTTAACTGAATGACAATTAACATTTTCAATTATACTTTTAACCAGGTGTAGTTAGCATTTTCAGCTGATTTGGGGGATTTTACCCTTTTCATATATATATATATATATATATATATATATATATATATATATATATATATATATATATATATATATATATATATATATATATAACCCTTAACAGTGTTCTCATGTAAGAAATTTTCTCTTCCGCCTGTGCTTGTTTCTGGCCGCTGGCTCTCCTCCTCCTCCTCCAACCTTGTAAGTTCCTAAGTTATTCTTCTTAAGTTTTTACTTGTAAGAAATTATAAGTGTTTGAATTACGGTGTATGACTTATGGAGAGAGTAACAAAGAGTGAGTAATGAGTAAGAGTAGGTAGTAAGTGTGAGAGGGGTACGGATGCACGAGATATAAGGAGATCAGTGAGTGACTGGAGTGTTCTCACCGGCAGTGCTGTCAGAAGTGGTGAGCTGTGAGCCGCCGTGCTCCGAGGGTGACGTGTGCGACCAGGACTCCCTCACCTGCCTCCCAGGTACGTCTCTCCCTCACCCTTCCCCTCCACCTCCTCCCTCACGCTTCACCTCTACTCACCCCTGGGGTATGTGCTCTCCAAGGACCGGGTATGCTGCCAGGGACCCGGTATGCTGCCAGGGACCCGGCATGTTGCCAGGGACCCGGCATGTTGCCAGGGACCCGGCATGTTGCCAGGGTAGCTGCCCTGTCCTCGGATGCTGAAAGTGCTCCATGAGCAGGTCGTTGGTATGTGAACTGCGCTCCCTGACAGTCTGGTCCCTCCCACAGTCTGTGGTACGAGACTGGACCCTTGTCTGTGGTCCCTCCCACAGTCTGTGGTACGAGACTGGACCCTTGTCTGTGGTCCCTCTCACAGTCTGTGGTACGAGACTGGACCCTTGTCTGTGGTCTCTCCCACAGTCTGTGGTACGAGACTGGACCCTTGTCTGTGGTCCCTCTCACAGTCTGTGGTACGAGACTGGACCCTTGTCTGTGGTCTCTCCCACAGTCTGTGGTAAGAGACTGGACCCTGTCTGTGGTGCCAGGTGAGGTGCCACCAGATATGCTCAAGGAGACATGTTTGGCATCTGTGCCAGCAGCATTACCCCATCATTCCTGCCTCCCTCCACCCTCCGTTACCTCCCCCCCCCCTGCTGATGGTGCTCGCTAATTGCCGTATTGTGGCATGTGGGTCGGCCTGCTGGTTAACTCGCTTATCCCCGTACTAACTTCCTGATGTAGGTCCCACGTCCCTCCCTCCCCCCTTCCTGGGGCGGGACAGTGTTCCACCCTCCCCCCTGGGGCCGGACAGTGTCCCCACCCTCCTCCCTGGTGCCGGACAGTGTCCCCACCCTCCCCCCTGGGGCGGGACAGTGTCCCCACCCTCCCCCCTGGGGCCGGACAGTGTCCCACCCTCCTCCCTGGGGCGGGACAGTGTCCCCACCCTCCTCCCTGGGGCGGGACAGTGTCCCCACCCTCCCCCCTGGGGCCGGACAGTGTCCCACCCTCCTCCCTGGGGCCGGACAGTGTCCCCACCCTCCCCCCTGGTGCCGGACAGTGTCCCCACCCTCCCCCCTGGGGCCGGACAGTGTCCCACCCTCCCCCCTAGGGCCGGACAGTGTCCCACCCTCCCCCCTGGTGCCGGACAGTGTCCCCACCCTCCCCCCTGGGGCCGGACAGTGTCCCCACCCTCCCCCCTGGGGCCGGACAGTGTCCCACCCTCCCCCCTGGGGCCGGACAGTGTCCCCACCCTCCCCCCTGGGGCCGGACAGTGTCCCACCCTCCCCCCTGGGGCCAGACACTGGCACCCTACCGCTTGCTGAATTAACCTAACAAGTAGATTAGAGGAAGGCCCCGTGCAAGAGGAGCGAGGCTTGAGGTGGCTGCTACAGGCAAGAGGAATGTGGTGCATGAGGCCGGATGCTTGACTGTAGTGCAGCATGAGCACCACACTAACCACAACCACCACCACATGGGTAAGTATGAAACTCGCCACGTCACCTCACACTCCCACATCCTACCACCCACAACCACCATCGCTAACACCGCCAATGGACCCGAGTGTGAATTATTTACTCATAGAGTTGATAGTGACCCCTCACCATCCCTTCCAGGGGCTCCATCACCTCTATTAGAACTGAATAATTCTACAATAATCAATTAAGATTCTGTTATACAGTGGACGATACATGAGTCAAGCTTCAGTGTGACTATTGGCCGTGTTAGTAACGTAGCTTGTGACTGGTTGATGGGGCTTTGTGATGTTACCAGAATGTAAACTATTGAGCTTCTTGGGTTTACGCTGTTGGATGCATGAGTTTACCAGTGTCTTGGTGAATGCTGTCCCTCCAGCTTCCAGAATGCCAGCCACACACCCGCCACGCATCTCGACCGTCTCCAGCTTTCTCCAGAAAGAAAATACCTTTTGTGATCTTTTTTTCTTGAGAACTGTGAGTGGTGTTGATGGAGCGTCTTAGGCGGGGAATGTTTGTGGTCATTAAGGAGCTGCTAAACGCACGGTGCTTCTCTGCGTCACGCACAAGGTCACCATGCTGCCACTGACGCACCTCCTGCCATAGGAGGCTGCGTCACGCACATGGTCACCATGCTGTCACTGACGCACCTCCTGCCATAGAAGGCTGCGTCACGCACAAGGTCACCATGCTGCCACTGACGCACCTCCTGCCATAGAAGGCTGCGTCACGCACAATGGTCACCATGCTGTCCACTGACGCACCTCCTGCCATAGAAGGCTGCGTCACGCACAAGGTCACCATGCTGCCACTGACGCACCTCCTGCCATAGAAGGCTGCGTCACGCACAAGGTCACCATGCTGCCACTGACGCACCTCCTGCCATAGAAGGCTGCGTCACGCACAATGGTCACCATGCTGCCACTGACACGTCCCTGACAACTGCTACGTCAGACAGCTCTCCCTGATATCCTGAGTGCGTCAGTGCGTCAGCAGACGGTGAAGTGTGGTGACGTAGAGAGGTGATAACAAAGCAGATAACGATATGTGCGGGAATGCTATTCCCTGGAGCTTATATATAAACCTGTAACCTGTGCTTGTCTGTCCTGTACTCACCCCAAGTGCTTCTGTACCTCTTGCTTTCACCTTTACATCGAGTCCTCGCTCGCTAACCGAATGGCTGCTATCCTCCTGCTCTTTCCCACTATTTTGGACCATATTGGCTTGATAACGGACTGTGGGTTATCTGCTTCCATGTTATATATTCACACATTAACTATAAACAATGTCATATAAAGTGTAAGTAGTTATTGTTGTAAGTAAACTGTGTAAGTAGATATTAAGTAAGTCTTGAGTCGCTTTCTCTCCGTTTGTCTCCGTACTCAGCATGATATTACTGCCGATATGCGCGTATTTTGTATTTGTTTGTGGCGATGTAAATGCTTCAGTCACCCCGAGAATTTGGCTCGGAGTGCAGCGATAAACCGACGTTTGAGCATGTGTGTGCGTGTGAGTGTGTGTGTGTGTGAGTGTGTGTGAGGTCTGCGTGTGTCTCTGGCTTAGTCGTTTGGCTGCATGGCGGCGGCCCGCGTCCTCTCCCCTACTAACCCACATCCCATTTTCTGTCGTCTTGGATAACCTCCTCCTCCCCATTTTCTGTGTCTTGTTTGCTCGTACTCCCGTTTTCTGTATCTTGTAAACGCCATCCTGTTTCCACTATAAATATCTAACCTCGTGCCGTTTTCTCTATAATTGCAAACTTTACATTCCAATATAAATTGGAAAGTGTATTGCCTTAAAATCCATCCCGCACAGCCCATAAACTATAGATATAAGCATGCACAAGTTATCACATGTGATTCAATTTTGCGTCCTATTGACATGTTTATAATAGAATACAGTCATGCAACTGGTTGAGGACTGCCACATAGACGGTTGTGGTGGACCTGTCAGTCGACTCAGTCACCACAGCTACCAGACAACCAGACGCCACAGTCACCATAGCTACCACATAACCAGACGCCACATGTAGCTACCATGTAAACTGCATTAGATTTTTTTCACAGACGTTAACGAGCAATTCTAGACATTGCAAGCATAGGAGGAGTAACTAGCCATGCAGTATACACAACAGACTTAACAGAGATCAGGTATAGAACGTGTAACTGTCTCATATATCTCAGAAGTTAGATACAGTCTACAGACTGGTCAGGTCAGAAGGCCTCGCAACGACAGGAGCTTCCGGTCACAGTCACGAGTATATTGATGAGCTCGCCCCCATAGACGGGAGACAGGAGAGTGATTCGCTGATCAAGACGGGCACCACACACGACCACTCGCTTACAGTCACACTAAACTGATCATGTCAGAGTGTATTGACGAGTTCCCTACCAGTTCCTCTGCCCCCCCTCCCTCCCTCCCTCCAGTCTTGGCAGCCCTACCCCCACCCACCCCCCTCCTATGCAGGAAGCCCTGCCCTCAGCCCTGGGCCTCACGCACCCCCTTTCAGTGCCCTCAGCCCTCCCCCCCTCCCTCCTGTCCAGGCTGCCCTGCCCCCACCCCCCTCCTGTGCCCTTAGTCCTGCCTCCCCCTCCCTCCTGTGCCCTCAGCCCTGCCCCCACCCCCCTCCTGTGCCCTTAGCCCTGCCCCCCCCTCCCTCCTGTGCCCTCAGCCCTGCCCCCACCCCCCTCCTGTGCCCTCAGCCCTGCCCCCACCCCCCTCCTGTGCCCTTAGTCCTGCCTCCCCCTCCCTCCTGTGCCCTCAGCCCTGCCCCCACCCCCTCCTGTGCCCACCCCCTGCCCCGGACACTGCTGGACCACAAAAGACACATTACCAGCCGCATCACTAATAAATGCAACAGGTGTCCACTATGCTCCTCACCACCACAAAGTTGTCCTCATGCTTCATGACCTCCCTCATGGCCCCACATGACCTCCCTCATGGCCCCACATGACCTCCCTCATGGGCCCTCATGGCCCCACATGACCTCCCTCATGGCCCCTCATGGCTGGACTCTAAATCAATTCCATTTTGAAACCGGTTGCAACCCGTTCTCGCACTTATAGTCAATATCTTGCTTATGAATAAGTACCTATGTGACATACTAATTTATTGTGAATATTTGAGTTTACCTTGAAAAGTTGAATAGAAAACCACAACCTAACCTAACCTTCTTAGTATGTTAAGACATTACAATTAGTACTGAACCTATACCTATACTGATATTAAAGTTTTATAAAAATAATAAAACAAAACTAAAATATTTAAATAAATTGTAAAGTAACTCAGGATATTGTCAAATTTTGTATAAAATCTCTATTGTTTAATAAAAATGAGAGGAAAAGTTAGTGCCTTGGAAAAAAATATGGCTTGGAATGTCACATATGTACTTATTTATAAGCGAAATAGTGACTATAAGCAATAAGTCATATATGTGCTGTTTTGTGCGAGAGCGGGTTGCATTTTGAGGGGCTTTGTCCCCACGACTTAAACTGCTTGTTATGAGGACATTTTGTGTGTGGTGGAGGAGAGGTGTTTCATCAGAGGAGGTAGCTCCCTCCTGCAGCTGCTGTGGTGGCAGCATGCTCCTGCAGCTGCTGTGATGGCAGCATGCTCCTGCAGCTGCTGTGGTGGCAGCTGCTGTGGTGGCAGCATGCTCCTGCAGCTGCTGTGGTGGCAGCATGCTCCTGCAGCTGCTGTGATGGCAGCTGCTGTGGTGGCAGCATGCTCCTGCAGCTGCTGTGGTGGCAGCATGCTCCTGCAGCTGCTGTGGTGGCAGCATGCTCCTGCTGCTGCTGTGGTAGCAGCATGCTCCTGCAGCTGCTGTGGTGGCAGCATGCTCCTGCTGCTGCTGTGGTAGCAGCATGCTCCTGCAGCTGCTGTGGTGGCAGCATGCTCCTGCTGCTGCTGTGGTGGCAGCATGCTCCTGCAGCTGCTGTGGTGGCAGCATTCTCACACAGCTGCTGTGGTGGCAGCATGCTCCTGCAGCTGCTGTGGTGGCAGCATGCTCCTGCAGCTGCTGTGGTGGCAGCATGCTCCTGCAGCTGCTGTGGTGGCAGCATGCTCCTGCAGCTGCTGTGGTGGCAGCATGCTCCTGCAGCTGCTGTGGTGGCAGCATGCTCCTGCAGCTGCTGTGGTGGCAGCATGCTCCTGCAGCTGTTGTGGTGGCAGCATGCTCCTGCAGCTGCTGTGGTGGCAGCATTCTCACGCAGCTGCTGTGGTGGCAGCATGCTCCTGCAGCTGTTGTGGTGGCAGCATGCTCCTGCAGCTGCTGTGGTGGCAGCATTCTCACGCAGCTGCTGTGGTGGCAGCATTCTCACGCAGCTGCTCTTACATTTTTTCTTGCAGCATTAACCACAACCACCAACACCACCACATCCGGTACAGGCACCACCACACTAACCCAACTAGATGGTGAGACTCACATCACCACCGCGCCACCTACCGCACCACCCGCCACGCCACCCGCCACGCCACCCTCCACGCCCCCGCCCACGCCCCCACCCACGCCCCCGCCCTATGGCGAGACGGAGCCCTCCTACCCCCCATCTACTGTTGAAGACACAGAAGACACCGCCACTGTGAAGACCACTCCCCAGGCACACCAGGTAGACACCACCACCTCGCGGCCTGAAGACACCGCCACTGTGAAGACCACTCCCCAGGCACACCAGGTAGACACCACCACCTCGCGGCCTGAAGACACCGCCACTGTGAAGACCACTCCCCAGGCACACCAGGTAGACACCACCACCTCGCGGCCTGAAGACACCGCCACTGTGAAGACCACTCCCCAGGCACACCAGGTAGACACCACCACCTCGCGGCCTGAAGACACCGCCACTGTGAAGACCACTCCCCAGGCACACCAGGTAGACACCACCACCTCGCGGCCTGAAGACACCGCCACTGTGAAGACCACTCCCCAGGCACACCAGGTAGACACCACCACCTCGCGGCCTGAAGACACCGCCACTGTGAAGACCACTCCCCAGGCACACCAGGTAGACACCACCACCTCGCGGCCTGAAGACACCGCCACTGTGAAGACCACTCCCCAGGCACACCAGGTAGACACCACCACCTCGCGGCCTGAAGACACCGCCACTGTGAAGACCACTCCCCAGGCACACCAGGTAGACACCACCACCTCGCGGCCTGAAGACACCGCCACTGTGAAGACCACTCCCCAGGCACACCAGGTAGACACCACCACCTCGCGGCCTGAAGACACCGCCACTGTGAAGACCACTCCCCAGGCACACCAGGTAGACACCACCACCTCGCGGCCTGAAGACACCGCCACTGTGAAGACCACTCCCCAGGCACACCAGGTAGACACCACCACCTCGCGGCCTGAAGACACCGCCACTGTGAAGACCACTCCCCAGGCACACCAGGTAGACACCACCACCTTGCGGCCTGAAGACACCGCCACTGTGAAGACCACTCCCCAGGCACACCAGGTAGACACCACCACCTCGCGGCCTGAAGACACCGCCACTGTGAAGACCACTCCCCAGGCACACCAGGTAGACACCACCACCTCGCGGCCTGAAGACACCGCCACTGTGAAGACCACTCCTCAGGCACACCAGGTAGACACCACCACCTCGCGGCCTGAAGACACCGCCACTGTGAAGACCACTCCCCAGGCACACCAGGTAGACACCACCACCTCGCGGCCTGAAGACACCGCCACTGTGAAGACCACTCCCCAGGCACACCAGGTAGACACCACCACCCCGCGGCCTGAAGACACCGCCACTGTGAAGACCACTCCCCAGGCACACCAGGTAGACACCACCACCTCGCGGCCTGAAGACACCGCCACTGTGAAGACCACTCCCCAGGCACACCAGGTAGACACCACCACCTCGCGGCCTGAAGACACCGCCACTGTGAAGACCACTCCCCAGGCACACCAGGTAGACACCACCACCTCGCGGCCTGAAGACACCGCCACTGTGAAGACCACTCCCCAGGCACACCAGGTAGACACCACCACCTCGCGGCCTGAAGACACCGCCACTGTGAAGACCACTCCCCAGGCACACCAGGTAGACACCACCACCTCGCGGCCTGAAGACACCGCCACTGTGAAGACCACTCCCCAGGCACACCAGGTAGACACCACCACCTCGCGGCCTGAAGACACCGCCACTGTGAAGACCACTCCCCAGGCACACCAGGTAGACACCACCACCTCGCGGCCTGAAGACACCGCCACTGTGAAGACCACTCCCCAGGCACACCAGGTAGACACCACCACCTCGCGGCCTGAAGACACCGCCACTGTGAAGACCACTCCCCAGGCACACCAGGTAGACACCACCACCTCGCGGCCTAAAGACACCACCACTGTGAAGACCACTCCCCAGGCACACCAGGTAGACACCACCACCTCGCGGCCTAAAGACACCACCACGGCGGATGGCGCCACGACTCTTCCCGCGGGTGATGGAGGTCTTCCCACTCTCCCTACCATAAGAGAGAGTGTACCGACCTCTGCCCCTGTCGACGAAGCAGTGACGTCTGCTCCTCCAGGGGCAGTGCCAACCCTGCCGACGGTTGAAGGCGAGAGAGAGACACCAACTTCGATAAGCCCGGCGTCTGCGCCTCCAGAAGGAGTGCCAACTCTTCCGACGGTTGAAGGCGAGAGAGAGACGGCCACTTCGACACCTTACAGCAGCGTGCCAGACACGACACCACCGCAGGGGCTCGTGGTGCCAACCATACCTCCAGTGGACATGGAGATGGACTCGTCATTACTGACCACACCTGCAGGCACAGAGACTGGCAGGCCCATAGTGTTCCCCCCTGCCATCACCCTGCCCACACCTGCAGGCACAGAGACTGGCAGGCCCATAGTGTTCCCCCCTGCCATCACCCTGCCCACACCTGCAGGCACAGAGACTGGCAGGCCCATAGTGTTCCCCCCTGCCATCACCCTGCCCACACCTGCAGGCACAGAGACTGGCAGGCCCATAGTGTTCCCCCCTGCCATCACCCTGCCCACCCAGGTCACTGCCCACCCTGGCTACCTGCCCACCCACTACCCACTCATTCCAGGCTACGTGGAGCCCACCACCGCACCTCCACGCCCGCCCTACACTGGAACTCCAATTATATTTCCAACTTCAAATCAAACGGATTCTCCACTTCCATATAAGACTGACAGGCCACTGGTTCCTGCCACTGACAGGCCACTGGTTCCTACCACTGACAGACCACTGGTTCCTGCCACTGACAGGCCACTGGTTCCTACCACTGACAGACCACTGGTTCCTGCCACTGACAGGCCACTGGTTCCTGCCACTGACAGGCCACTGGTTCCTACCACTGACAGACCACTGGTTCCTACCACTGACGGACCACTGGTTCCTACCACTGACGGACCAATTAGTCCACACTATACTGCCACTGACAGACCAGTTAGTCCAGACTACACTGCCACTGACAGACCAGCTAGTCCACACTATACTGCCACTGACAGACCAGTTAGTCCAGACTATACTGCCACTGACAGACCAGTTAGTCCACACTATACTGCCACTGACAGGCCACTGGTTCCTGCCACTGACGGACCAATTAGTCCACACTATACTGCCACTGACAGACCAGTTAGTCCAGACTACACTGCCACTGACAGACCAGCTAGTCCACACTATACTGCCACTGACAGACCAGTTAGTCCAGACTATACTGCCACTGACAGACCAGTTAGTCCACACTATACTGCCACTGACAGACCAGATAGTCCACACTATACTGCCACTGACAGACCACTGGCTCCTGACACTGACAGACCAGTTAGTCCACACTATACTGCCACTGACAGACCAGATAGTCCAGACTATACTGCCACTGACAGACCAGTTAGTCCACACTATACTGCCACTGACAAACCAGATAGTCCTCACTATACTGCCACTGACAGACCAGTTAGTCCACACTATACTGCCACTGACAGACCAGTTAGTCCACACTATACTGCCACTGACAGACCAGTTAGTCCACACTATACTGCCACTGACAGACCAGATAGTCCACACTATACTGCCACTGACAGACCAGATAGTCCACACTATACTGCCACTGACAGACCAGATAGTCCACACTATACTGCCACTGACAGACCACTGGTTCCTGCCACTGACAGACCACTGGTTCCTGCAACTGACAGACCACTGGCTCCTGACACTGACAGACCAGTTAGTCCACACTATACTGCCACTGACAGACCAGATAGTCCACACTATACTGCCACTGACAGACCAGATAGTCCACACTATACTGCCACTGACAGACCAGATAGTCCACACTATACTGCCACTGACAGACCAGATAGTCCACACTATACTGCCACTGACAGACCACTGGTTCCTGCCACTGACAGACCAGATAGTCCACACTATACTGCCACTGACAGACCACTGGTTCCTGACACTGACAGACCAGTTAGTCCACACTATACTGCCACTGACAGACCAGATAGTCCAGACTATACTGCCACTGACAGACCAGTTAGTCCACACTATACTGCCACTGACAGACCAGATAGTCCACACTATACTGCCACTGACAGACCAGATAGTCCACACTATACTGCCACTGACAGACCACTGGTTCATTACACTGACAGACCAGTTAGTCCACACTATACTGCCACTGACAGACCAGATAGTCCAGACTATACTGCCACTGACAGACCAGTTAGTCCACACTATACTGCCACTGACAGACCAGATAGTCCACACTATACTGCCACTGACAGACCAGATAGTCCACACTATACTGCCACTGACAGACCAGATAGTCCACACTATACTGCCACTGACAGACCAGATAGTCCACACTATACTGCCACTGACAGACCAGATAGTCCACACTATACTGCCACTGACAGACCAGATAGTCCACACTATACTGCCACTGACAGACCAGATAGTCCAGACTATACTGCCACTGACAGACCAGTTAGTCCACACTATACTGCCACTGACAGACCAGATAGTCCACACTATACTGCCACTGACAGACCAGTTAGTCCACACTATACTGCCACTGACAGACCAGTTAGTCCACACTATACTGCCACTGACAGACCAGATAGTCCACACTATACTGCCACTGACAGACCAGTTAGTCCACACTATACTGCCACTGACAGACCAGTTAGTCCACACTATACTGCCACTGACAGACCAATTAGTCCACACTATACTGCCACTGACAGACCAGATAGTCCACACTATACTGCCACTGACAGACCAGATAGTCCACACTATACTGCCACTGACAGACCAGATAGTCCACACTATACTGCCACTGACAGACCACTGGTTCCTGCCACTGACAGACCAGATAGTCCAGACTATACTGCCACTGACAGACCAGTTAGTCCACACTATACTGCCACTGACAGACCACTGGTTCCTGCCACTGACAGACCACTGGCTCCTGACACTGACAGACCAGTTAGTCCACACTATACTGCCACTGACAGACCAGATAGTCCACACTATACTGCCACTGACAGACCAGATAGTCCACACTATACTGCCACTGACAGACCACTGGTTCCTGCCACTGACAGACCAGATAGTCCAGACTATACTGCCACTGACAGACCAGTTAGTCCACACTATACTGCCACTGACAGACCACTGGTTCCTGCCACTGACAGACCACTGGCTCCTGACACTGACAGACCAGTTAGTCCACACTATACTGCCACTGACAGACCAGATAGTCCACACTATACTGCCACTGACAGACCAGATAGTCCACACTATACTGCCACTGACAGACCACTGGTTCCTGCCACTGACAGACCAGATAGTCCACACTATACTGCCACTGACAGACCACTGGTTCCTGCCACTGACAGACCAGATAGTCCACACTATACTGCCACTGACAGACCAGATAGTCCACACTATACTGCTACTGACAGACCAGATAGTCCACACTATACTGCCACTGACAGACCAGATAGTCCACACTATACTGCCACTGACAGACCAGATAGTCCACACTATACTGCCACTGACAGACCAGATAGTCCACACTATACTGCCACTGACAGACCAGATAGTCCACACTATACTGCCACTGACAGACCAGCTAGTCCACACTATACTGCCACTGACAGACCAGCTAGTCCACACTATACTGCCACTGACAGACCAATTAGTCCACACTATACTGCCACTGACAGACCAGCTAGTCCACACTATACTGCCACTGACAGACCAGATAGTCCACACTATACTGCCACTGACAGACCAGATAGTCCACACTATACTGCCACTGACAGACCAGATAGTCCACACTATACTGCCACTGACAGACCAATTAGTCCACACTATACTGCCACTGACAGACCAGATAGTCCAGACTATACTGCCACTGACAGACCAGATAGTCCACACTATACTGCCACTGACAGACCAGATAGTCCACACTATACTGCCACTGACAGACCACTGGTTCCTGCCACTGACAGACCAGATAGTCCACACTATACTGCCACTGACAGACCAGATAGTCCACACTATACTGCCACTGACAGACCAGATAGTCCACACTATACTGCCACTGACAGACCAGATAGTCCACACTATACTGCCACTGACAGACCAGATAGTCCACACTATACTGCCACTGACAGACCAGATAGTCCACACTATACTGCCACTGACAGACCACTGGTTCCTGCCACTGACAGACCAGATAGTCCACACTATACTGCCACTGACAGACCAGATAGTCCACACTATACTGCCACTGACAGACCAGATAGTCCACACTATACTGCCACTGACAGACCACTGGTTCCTGCCACTGACAGACCAGATAGTCCACACTATACTGCCACTGACAGACCAGATAGTCCACACTATACTGCCACTGACAGACCAGATAGTCCACACTATACTGCCACTGACAGACCAGATAGTCCACACTATACTGCCACTGACAGACCACTGGTTCCTGCCACTGACAGACCAGATAGTCCACACTATACTGCCACTGACAGACCAGATAGTCCACACTATACTGCCACTGACAGACCAGATTAGTCCACACTATACTGCCACTGACAGACCAGATAGTCCACACTATACTGCCACTGACAGACCAGATAGTCCACACTATACTGCCACTGACAGACCAGATAGTCCACACTATACTGCCACTGACAGACCAGATAGTCCACACTATACTGCCACTGACAGACCAGTTAGTCCACACTATACTGCCACTGACAGACCAGATAGTCCACACTATACTGCCACTGACAGACCAGATAGTCCACACTATACTGCCACTGACAGACCAATTAGTCCACACTATACTGCCACTGACAGACCAGATAGTCCAGACTATACTGCCACTGACAGACCAGATAGTCCACACTATACTGCCACTGACAGACCAGATAGTCCACACTATACTGCCACTGACAGACCAGATAGTCCACACTATACTGCCACTGACAGACCAATTAGTCCACACTATACTGCCACTGACAGACCAGATAGTCCAGACTATACTGCCACTGACAGACCAGATAGTCCACACTATACTGCCACTGACAGACCAGATAGTCCACACTATACTGCCCCTGACAGACCAGATAGTCCACACTATACTGCCACTGACAGACCACTGGTTCCTGCCACTGACAGACCAGATAGTCCACACTATACTGCCACTGACAGACCAGATAGTCCACACTATACTGCCACTGACAGACCAGATAGTCCACACTATACTGCCACTGACAGACCAGATAGTCCACACTATACTGCCACTGACAGACCAGATAGTCCACACTATACTGCCACTGACAGACCAGATAGTCCACACTATACTGCCACTGACAGACCAGATAGTCCACACTATACTGCCACTGACAGACCAGATAGTCCACACTATACTGCCACTGACAGACCACTGGTTCCTGCCACTGACAGACCAGATAGTCCACACTATACTGCCACTGACAGACCAGATAGTCCACACAATACTGCCTCTGACAGACCAGATAGTCCACACTATACTGCCACTGACAGACCAGATAGTCCACACTATACTGCCACTGACAGACCACTGGTTCCTGCCACTGACAGACCAGATAGTCCACACTATACTGCCACTGACAGACCAGATAGTCCACACTATACTGCCACTGACAGACCAGATAGTCCACACTATACTGCCACTGACAGACCAGATAGTCCAGACTATACTGCCACTGACAGACCACTGGTTCCTGCCACTGACAGACCAGATAGTCCACACTATACTGCCACTGACAGACCAGATAGTCCACACTATACTGCCACTGACAGACCAGATAGTCCACACTATACTGCCACTGACAGACCACTGGTTCCTGCCACTGACAGACCAGATAGTCCACACTATACTGCCACTGACAGACCAGATAGTCCACACTATACTGCCACTGACAGACCAGATAGTCCACACTATACTGCCACTGACAGACCAGATAGTCCACACTATACTGCCACTGACAGACCAGATAGTCCACACTATACTGCCACTGACAGACCACTGGTTCCTGCCACTGACAGACCAGATAGTCCACACTATACTGCCACTGACAGACCAGATAGTCCACACTATACTGCCACTGACAGACCAGATAGTCCACACTATACTGCCACTGACAGACCAGATAGTCCACACTATACTGCCACTGACAGACCAGATAGTCCACACTATACTGCCACTGACAGACCAGATAGTCCACACTATACTGCCACTGACAGACCAGTGGGGCCTGCCGAGAGCACCAGCGAAGGCACCACAGTGCCTGAGAAGAGTACTAGTGAGGCAGGAGTGCCCACGGCGCCTGAGCTGGTGACCATAGTGAGTGAGGAGGAGCCTGGCACTACACCTGCTCTACCCCACGCCTCGCCCACTCCCTCGCCACACCTGCCCCCGCCCACCGCCTCACCAGGAGAAGTCACGCCCACGGCTCTCGTCACCACAACAGGAGCACCGCAGCCCGATAGTGAGACTGTCACTTTCCCGCCCTTCCTAGACACCTTCCCGCCCTTCCAAGATACCTCCCCGCCCTTCCCCGACACCTCCCCGCCCCTTCTCGACACCACCACAGCCTACCCCAGCCAGGCCCGCGCGTGCAGCGGGTCTGAGGAGTGCGGGGATGAGGAGGTGTGCGTGGAGGGCGTGTGCGTGGCTGGGTGCGTGGCGGCACGGGTGCGGAAGGAACACCGTGTGTGCCACCCGCCACCACCGCCCCGTGTGCAGCTGTGCGCCAGGCTACAGCGGTCACCCGCACATCAACTGCCTGCTCATACTAGGTACTTGGCCGGGCCTCGGCCCCGCCCAGCTGTTCATGCGTCGACGCATCGTCTGTCATCTCCTTGTTTCTCTCAGACTTAATCTCGTGTATTTTCAGTTTCTCTGTATATTTTTTCCCCGCAGTTTCCCGTGTTTGTCTTCGACTGTGTATGTGAGTGTTTGTGTGTTTGTGTAATGCGCTTACACAGTGCGCCTTGTATTTCAGGTCTCTCCTGCTTGTTCCCCTCCTACAGTCATTGTGAAGTGTATACAACACAACGTTCTTCTCATGTTCTTTGTAGATGATTGTATTTCACACACCTGTTCCCTCAGCACACCTGTAATGCGACTTCTTGTCCGGGTGGAGCAGTGTTGCTGCCCCCATTATGTGTACCTGTGTACTCACTCTCTCGCCCCCCACCCCACCCCCCAGAGGTCGTGCCCACCCCACGCCCGCCCACGCCCACCCCACGGCCGCCCACGCCCACCGCTGAGTGCCAGAGTGACGGGCAGTGTGGGCCCACGGCGCGGTGTACCGCTGGCAGATGTGTGGACCCGTGTGTTGTGGGGTCTGGCTGTGGTCTCAACGCTCACTGTACCGTCACGGGGCACCGTGCCCACTGTTGGTGCCCCCAGGGGTACCACGGTGACCCCCTCCACATGTGTCACAAAGGTACTCCCCCCCCCCCCTCCACCAGTGTCACAAAGGTACTCCCCCACCCACCCACCACCTGTGTCCCAAAGGTACTCCCCCACCTCCTGTGTCACAGAGCTTCTACTCCACCTGTGTCACAAAGGTACTCCCCCCACCCACCACCTGTGTCACAAAGGTACTCCCCCCACACCACCTGTGTCACAAAGGTACTCCCCCCACCCACCAGTGTCACAAAAAGTACTCCCTACCACCACCTGTGTCACAAAGGTACTCCCCCACCCACCACATGTCACAAAGGTACTCCCCCACCTCCACCACCTGTGTCACAAAGGTACTCCCCCACCACCTGTGTCACAAAGGTACTCCCCACCACCTGTGTCACAAAGGTACTCCCCACCACCTGTGTCACAAAGGTACTCCCCCACCCACCACCAGTGTCACAAAGGTACTACCCCACCCACCACCTGTGTCACAAGGTACTCCCCTACCACCACCTGTGTCACAAAGGTACTCCCCCACCCACTACCTGTGTCACAAAGGTACTCCCCCCACCACCTGTGTCACAATGGTACTCCCCCCACCCACCACATGTCACAAAGGTACTCCCCCACCCACCACCTATGTCACAAAGGTACTCCCCCCCCCTCCAATACCCGTCCAACACTTCCTTCATCACTATATTTCAGTGTATTACCTGTGCGTGTGTGCATGTGCATGCGTGTGTCCATGCGTGCTTGCGTATGTGTGCATGTGTAGATGTATCCATGTAGTAAATATTACCCACTGACATCTCTGTACCAAACCTTCCTCCAAATAGACAGTACGTTTTAATACTAAATGTAATAAGTGCATTCCTGACTGTCTGCATAGTACATAAATACACTAAATTGTGCTGTTACATTTACCTCCCCATATATTCTCCTCATTTTCTGTTACTACACAAAATTTTTAGGTTGAAGTTTTCGTGTTCAATTCTATATACACAAGTTTTATATATAAAGAAGTTCTTTCTCAGTTTTATTAAACAATAGAGATTTTCTACAAAATTTGAAAATATCCCGAGTTACTTTATAATTTATTGAAAGACTATAGTTTTGTTTTATTGGTTTTATAAAATTGTAATATCAATATAGCTATAGGTTAAGTATTAATTGTAATTAAGAAACAATAAATGCTATTTACATGCTTATCCTCCTACACTAAGAAGGTTAGGTTAGGTCGTGGTTTTCTATACAGCTTTTCAGGTAAACTCTAATATTTACACTATTTTGGTACGATGCTGGCGAGTAAGTGTATTTATGTACTATTCTGATAGTCAGGATTGTACTTATTTATTACGTTTAGTATTAAAACGTTCTGTCTATTCGCAGGATGGATTGTACACCAACTGAACGTGCTTGGGGTGCTCCTCTCATGGTGGGTGTCCCCCTCTCATGGTGGGTGACCCCTCTCATGGTGGGTGTCCCCCTCTCATGGTGGGTGACCCCTCTCATGGTGGGTGACCCTCCCATGGTGGGTGACCCCTCCCATGGTGGGTGACCCCTCTCATGGTGGGTGTCCCCTCTCATGGTGGGTGACCCTCCCATGGTGGGTGACCCTCCCATGGTGGGTGACCCCTCCCTCTCCCCCTGCTTGTAGCACAGTTCCTCAGTATTATTACCCCCCCCCTTGTCTCAGTAATGATCTTTGTCATCCAATATTTAGTGCGTTTATGGTGGTCTAACTCCGTGACTGTGTGTGTGTGTGTGTGTGTGTGTGTGTGTGTGTGTGTGTGTGTGTGTGTGTGTGTGTGTGTGTGTGTGTGTGTGTCATGTACCAGACTACTGAAGCAGCAGTAATATAAATATGCCTGTTTTTGTATCCTCTTGACAACCTGACCTACACCTGCACCACCTCCAGTGTACCTGACCTACACCTGCACCACCTCCAGTGTACCTGACCTACACCTGCACCACCTCCAGTGTGCCTGACTTACACCTGCAGGACCACCACCAGTGACGCACCACACAACCTGACCTACACCTGCAGGACCACCACCAGTGACACACCACACACAACCTGACCTACACCTGCACCACCACAGTGACACACACCACACAACCTGACCTACACCTGCACCACCACCAGTGTACCTGACCTACACCTGCAGGACCACCACCACAGTGACACACACCACACAACCTGACCTACACCTGCACCACCTCCAGTGTACCTGACCTACACCTGCACCACCTCCAGTGTACCTGACCTACACCTGCACCACCTCCAGTGTGCCTGACCTACACCTGCAGGACCACCACCACAGTGACACACACCACACAACCTGACCTACACCTGCACCACCACCAGTGTACCTGACCTACACCTGCAGGACCACCACCAGTGTACCTGGACCTACACCTGCAGGACCACCACCACAGTGACACCACACAACCTGACCTACACCTGCACCACTACCAGTGTACCTGACCTACACCTGCACCACCACCAGTGACACACCACACACAACCTGACCTACACTGACCGTGAAAGGGGCGCGCATGATAGCAAGAGAGGTGTCAGTGTAGCATGATAGTGTAGAGGTGTGCGAGGTGTGTGTGGTGTGTGTAGCGACAACTGACCTCCTGCCTCTCCTGACCTTAGCACCAACCCCGGCTCCCGGCTGCGCCTCCGACCCGGCCTGCCCTGACCACCAGGTTTGCTATAACCGGGTGTGTCGCGACCCGTGTCACCTGGCCAACCCCTGCGCCGCCCTGGCCACCTGCCACACACAGGGGCACCGCCCCCTCTGTACCTGCAAGCCGGGGTACTCAGGAGACCCGTATATACTGTGCGGCCTAGACAATATCATCAGTAAGATTACTGCTTCCCTCTTGTTGGTCTGTCAAGTTGCCTCTCACTGTGTCGCTCTGACACACTCTACACTATCCTCCTTCCTCATGATATGTACTTCTGTATGTAATGTGATATATATGGTAGCTGTCTCTTACATGATATACACCTCGTGTCCCTGTGAGGCGACCCCTACATCCCCCCCCACTAACCTCGACCCCCACCAGCTGGCGGCTGCCGGAGTGACGGTGACTGCCTCTCTACACAAGCTTGTATTAACGCGGAGTGTCGCTACCCGTGTGAAGACGACCCGTGTGGCGGTAACGCGGAGTGTGTCAACACTGAGCACACTGCTCAGTGCAGGTGTCGCAACGGGTTCCAGGGTGATCCTCTCAAGGGATGCTCCCCCGGTAAGTCCTCACATGTGCCCCCTCCTCTCCCTCTACTGTATCACCCCACCTCTATCTTCTACCACCACCACCACCCCCCACCTCCATCACCACCTCCTCTACCACCTCCACAACGTCCACCACCCCCCTCCACAACCCCCACCTTCACAACCATCACTACCACGTCCACCACCCCCACCTCCACAATCACCACCACCACCACGTCCACCACCATTACCACCACAACCACCCCCACCTTCCCCACCACCACCACCACCTTCCCCACCACCACCACCACCACCACCACCACCACCTCCCAACCACCACCACCACCTCTCCCACCACCACCACCACCACCACCACCACCACCTCACTACAGCTATCTCTGCTCTACCACCTCTAACCTGTATGTGAGTTTTGTCTTGTATTAGTTATTAATATGTATAGATAAGAGTGCACCATTAATGTGTAATGCCAGCAAGGTGCCAAGCACACTGTAACTCAGCCTACAGAGCAAGTATTAATATGTCACAATATTTACCACTACCATAGATGATGTCACTAGTTTACAATCACATATGATTAACAAGTTGTTGCTGTTACTGATGATAGAGGGAGTTAATAAGGATATAGTCGGTGCAGTGTTCCTCTCTCTTAATTAGACTGACGTACTAACATGTGCCTCTTCACCTGACTGACCGCCTCATTGACTGACAGTTGGCTGCCTTACATCTGACGACTGTGCGCTGAGCGAGGAATGCTACAGTGGTCAGTGCGTGAACCCTTGTCGGGGTGCCAACAACCCGTGCCCTGCCACAGCCACCTGTCGCCCCCTGCTCCACGCAGCCACCTGCCTCTGTCCCGCAGGCACCACTGGAGTACCTCTCCAGGGCTGCTCCACGCTCCCCACATGTGGCTATAACTCCGACTGCCCGCCGGACAAAGCATGCATGGATCGTGTGTGTGGTGACCCGTGTGCTGGGGCCCCCTGCCCACAGGGGGCCCTCTGCCGGGTCCACCAACACCGCCCCGTCTGCCTGTGTCCCCCAGGCCACACCGGAGACCCAAATGTCGGCTGCGTCAGGAGCAGCTGCGAGGGCGACACTGAGTGTCCCCGGGGCAGTGTCTGCCGTGGCGGCAAGTGCGTGGACCCCTGCCAGGACTGTGGACGTGGGGCGCTCTGCCAGGCAGAGGCTGCCACGACCATGTGCCGTTGTTCTGTTGGGTTCACAGGAAACCCACGAATTGCTTGTGACCCAAGTAAGACCCAACACTCTTGCTCTCTCTGTTGCATGCTGCTCATACTCATGAAGATAGTAGATAGATGAACTTGTTGTCTCTGTCATTCATCACCCCGGTAGTGTAGCTGGGGCGTGCCAGCTGCCCCTTGTTCCTTCCTGACTCATCACCCCCTGACTCATCACCCATGCCACCCCTGACTCTGACACACCCCTTCAGTACCCGGCTTCTGCTTGACCGACATCGAGTGCCACGTGAGGGAGGCGTGCGTGTCCGGGGAGTGCCGTGACCCCTGCACCACAGTGCCTCCCCCCTGCGGCCTGAGTGCCCGCTGCCGTGTCATCAACCACCGCTCCATCTGCCAGTGCCCGGACGGGTACGAGGGTGACCCTCGTGACCTGTGTACCCCAGGTAACCCTCAGCGCTAAGACGTCTCTCTCTCACTCCGTCCTCCTGGGGCATGCCCGCTCTCACCCTCATGCATGGACCCTGACTGACCTCCCTCGTGTGAGTGGCCTCATGCATGGACCCTGACTGACCTCCTTGGTGTGAGTGGCCTCATGCATGACCCCCTGACTGACCTCCCTGGTGTGAGGTACCTCATGCATGACCCCCTGACTGACCTCCCTGGTGTGAGTGGCCCTCATAGACGGTGCCTCACACACTTCTCATAACCATACTGTTCTCACCTCATGCATGGACCCTGACTGACCTCCCTGGTGTGAGTGTCCTCATGCATGACCCCTGACTGACCTCCCTGGTGTGAGGTACCTCATGCATGACCCCTGACTGACCTCCCTGGTGTGAGTGGCCCTCATAGACGGTGCCTCACACACTTCTCATAACCTTACTGTTCTCACCTCATGCATGACCCCTTGACTGACCTCCCTGGTGTGAGTGGCCCTCATAGACGGTGCCTCACACACACTTCTCATAACCTTGATGCTAACAACCCCGACACTGCATGACTCTCCCCTCACAACTACTGCCTCAGCACTGTATGGTGATTCAGCTCACAAAACTAATTTATTCACTTACTCTCACATTATTTCCTAACTAACTTCACACATCTGTAACATATTCTAAAGCTCAGTAAGGGCAAATATAAGCAGTGTTGGTATGAGTTGTGATGAGTCAGTCACAGCTTGGTGAGGGAGACTCATCTCATGCACCAGGCTGTCTCATGAGTCACACCTCATACTCACCAGGCTTCCCTCAGTGAGTCATGCTCCAACACTTCCTCAGTGAGTCATGCTCCAACACTCCCTCAGTCATGCTCCAACACTCCCTCAGCGAGTCATGCTCCAACACTCCCTCAGCGAGTCATGCTCCAACACTCCCTCAGCGAGTCATGCTCCAACACTCCCTCAGCGAGTCATGCTCCAACACTCCCTCAGCGAGTCATGCTCCAACACTCCCTCAGCGAGTCATGCTCCAACACTCCCTCAGCGAGTCATGCTCCAACACTCCCTCAGCGAGTCATGCTCCAACACTCCCTCAGCGAGTCATGCTCCAACACTCCCTCAGCGAGTCATGCTCCAACACTCCCTCAGTGAGTCATGCTCCAACACTCCCTCAGTGAGTCATGCTCCAACACTCCCTCAGTGAGTCATGCTCCAACACTCCCTCAGTGAGTCATGCTCCAACACTCCCTCAGTGAGTCATGCTCCAACACTACCCTAGGGGCTCATGCTCCCACATGCGGTGTCGCCTTACATCACCAGACTTCAGTATCTGTCTACTATTGTCTTCAGCCGCTCATGACTTTCCCGCCGAAAAATGTTTCTTTGCGAAGGAGAGAGGACAGAGGAGGTGCAGCTTTCTGCTCTCCTCCCGCCGCCCGTCGTCACTAAGCTCGCCTCGACCTCCGGTCCAAACGAATGCCTGTCAACAGATGATGTCATTTTCTAATAATTTGGCTCTGATTTGAACTTTGTTTTATTGTTTCTTCCACTACACAGTGAGCACCGTAGCACCCGGCTGCCAGTACAACCAAGACTGTCCCTCCAACAAGGCTTGTGACCGCCTCAGTCGCAAGTGTATTGACCCGTGCCTGGAGGGGGCGTGTGCCCCCAGTGCCACTTGCCAAGCCGTCGCCCACAAGGCGGAGTGCCGGTGCCCACCTGGCTACAGTGGCAACCCCAGCATCGAGTGTTCCATACGTGAGTCCTTATAACACAAACGCTCATCTCATTGTGTAGAGAAACACAAAATTTTGAGTAGACTTTATTCAAAATGGAGTTTTACAGGCAAGGGCTTTGTCAAACTTAGAATTTATAAAGCCTTGGCAGGGAAAACCTCATCTTTATTGATTTGTAGTTTCTTGTTGGTGTTTCTCTAAATTGTTGCTCGGTTTAACCAATTATTCTCATTTAAAGTTATTTATTGTTTATCTTTTGACACATGTCTAAATGTTGATTCCTTTCGCATAGCATGGGTTAAATACATGACTCGCTTCCTGAGTCACGGCCACGACCAACTTCAGGAGTCACAGACAACACTTCTGGATACTGCATAAATCCAAATAAATGTGTACACTTTTGAATCCGTAGATCAAAGACGAAGACGTGATAGTGACCGTCATACCCCCAAGTGGCTTTTCCGTTTGGTCACATGTTACTCAGCTGCATCAATTACAGGAGAAACTAAGTGATATTGATGGCGTGTTTGTGCTCTTCACAGTTGTGGGTTGCCGAGACAACAGCGAGTGCCCGCCCACTCAGGCCTGCATCAACAACCAGTGCCAAGATCCATGTCGCTGCGGCCGCAATGCCATCTGTGAGGTGGCCAGTCACCGAGCTACCTGTCGCTGTCCCTCTGGCTACCTTGGGGACCCTCTAAGGAGCTGCCAGGTGCCTATCAATCCCTGTGATACTGACCCTTGTGGTGAAGGAGCTCTCTGTGAGCTGGACGACGGCAACCCCATCTGTCTGTGTCCCAGAGGCACCACTGGCAACCCCTTCGAGAAGTGCAGTGAGTTTTAGTTCCTCCAATCCTTTGTCTCCACTGTTATAATAATTAAACCATTTAATATATTTTGGATTCAGATGCTCAGCTACATTGACAAGCTGAAGAAAAAATACATCTCTGCCTTTTATATTTTCTTGTCTTATAAGTGTATAACCCGACAGTTCCCGAGGGCGATGACTGTGAGCCTAACCAGTGCGGACCTAACTCCGGATGTCGGATAGTGAGCGGTGTTCCCGTCTGCTTCTGCCTTCCGGAATTTGTGGGTAACCCGCCCAGTGAGCCGTGCAGTCCCCCAGCTAACCCCTGCCAGCCCTCCCCCTGTGGACCCAACACCGACTGCAACGTGGTGAATGGCTTCCATCGGTGTACGTGTCGCCCAGGTTACGTCGGCAAACCCAACACTATCCGAGGATGTGAACCTCCCATCAATCCGTGCGTGCCCTCCCCATGTGGCACTGGAGCTCTCTGTGACTCCAACAGGAGCCCCTACTGTTTCTGCCGTCCTGGACTCATTGGCGATCCATTCACCGGTTGCAGAGGTCAGACACTAAGTTAATACATTTCTGTTAATGTTTGTTCTTACTTGTTTGAATATTTTTCCTTGGATGCTGTGGATGATGACATTAATATAACAATCCATTCTCCCACTAGCGCCACCTCCCTCATGTGGTCCCGGCATCTGTGGGACGAATGCTGAGTGCTACACCCGTGGAGAAAATCTTCTGTGTAGGTGTCTAGAGGGCTATGATGGTGACCCACAGCTGCATTGTCAGTCAAAGCCTGGCAACCCCTGTGAGCGCAACCCTTGTGGCCCCAACGCCCAGTGCTCCATCGGAGCCAACAACTACCCAGTGTGCTCTTGCTCCCCGGGCTTCTTTGGGGAGGCTGATTCTGAAACTGGCTGCAAACCTGAATGTACCGTAAACGACGACTGCAGTCACGACCTGGCTTGTGTCAACACTCGCTGTATCGATCCTTGCCCTAGTGCCTGTGGTATTAACTCGCTCTGTGAAGTCAACTCTCACCGTCCGGTGTGCTTCTGTCCTTCTGGGTTCAAAGGTAACCCTTACACACGCTGCGAAGTAGTTACCGAGCCTCTCCCACCAAAGGATGTGGTCACGCCGAAACCACCAGTGACCCCGTGTGTGCCCTCTCCATGTGGTCTCAACAGCGAGTGCCGTGTGGAGGGCACTCAGCCCATCTGCTCTTGCATTGGCGATTACATTGGCGACCCTAAAGTCCACTGTCAACCTGAATGCGTTAGTAATGCTGACTGCGACGACGACAAGTCGTGCATTGATCAAAAGTGTGGTGATCCATGCCCCGGGCTGTGTGGTACCAATGCCCTCTGTGACGTAGTCCACCACAACCCCATCTGCTATTGTCCCAGCCAACTCACTGGCGACCCCTTCAGACTCTGTGTTACGAAACGTAAGTGTGGAATCTCAGTGTAAGGATAGGGGGGGGGGGGGGTGGTCAAATTATAATGTTGCTACATGAGTTAATCTTGCATATTTATTTTATATGTCCAGCTTGATACAAACACATTCCGGTCCCTAAACAGTCTTCTACCCATGAACATAATATAGATATAAATGCTCACTATTTACCTTCAAGCACAATGGTGTAAGTGCCAAGTCCTAGAATGGTAAGATGTGTGAATACCAGTAGCCAGGGCCAGGATTTACCAGGCAGTTACGCATCTATTTACGAACCTGTACATCATTTCTCAATCTTTAGCGACTTTATTTATATTTATTAAACAATTTACGACCATCAAAACTTCCCAATCAAATGTTATTGTTATTATAAAACAGCCTCCTAATGTTTCGAAGTTTATAACTGTTTAATTGGTGTAAACAAAGCTGCGGCCAAAGATTGAGACAAGATGTACAAGTTGGTAAGTAGATGTGTAACTGCTTGATGATTCCAGGTAGTAACTTTCAGTACAGGAGAGTCTCAGTAAACTGATGAAGTAGCTACACATTGTTTTCATTACGTCAGTAAGCTGTAACATAATATCAGGATATAGCCTGAGCGCTGTAACAACACATATGCAGGACTGAGGAGTGACATAGTATTCACATAATACTATTTTTATCTGTTACAGCATTGCCACCAACTCCTAAAGTGTCACCGTGTGAGCCCAATCCATGCGGGCCGAACTCTGAGTGCCGGCCCACACCTGACAACACCCAGCATGTGTGTTCCTGCCTCCCAGGGTTTTTCGGCTCTCCTTGTCGACCAGAGTGTACCATTAACTCTGACTGCGCCATGAGTCAGGCTTGCTTCAATTTAAAGTGCGTTGACCCGTGCCAAGGGTCATGTGGCATCGGTGCTCTGTGTAGCGTGGTGGCCCACAACCCAATCTGTAGGTGTCCGGATGGACTCACCGGAGACCCCTTCAGCCAGTGCTTCGAGAAGGGTAAAGCCTCTCCACTTAATTATTCTCAATCATACTCCTAGTCCTTCTTACTATCATACTTCTCATAGTCCTTCTTACAATCATACTTCTCATAGTCCTTCTTACTCTCATACTTCTCATAGTCCTCATTATCTCTCCTCTTCATCCTTCTATTTAGCTGTTGTTTACCTCGTCCTCTCCCTGTCTCGCTTTTATGCTCCGGCTGCTCCTGTTTAACCCCCATGTTCCATGTCTTGAATAACTTTCACAATTATTTGTTATATAAAATAATTTAAATTTTGGAGTATGAATACTGATACTTTTCAAATGAATTTCTATGTTTAGCTATGTATATTGATGCTGAGTATATATGGTTTAGTGCCTGCAGAGCCACAGCCCCCTGCACCCCCACCAGTAGCACTGTGCACACCTTCTTGTGGTGCCAATGCCCAGTGTCAAGTTTTGGATGGTGTGGGATCTTGCGTGTGTCTCAGTGGATTCTACGGTCAGCCTGAGCTAGGGTGCACGCCTGAGTGTGTGATCAACGCCCACTGCGTGAGCACTCGAGCATGCCTCAACCAGCGCTGTGTTGACCCGTGTGACGGTTCCTGCGGCGTGGATGCTGCCTGCAAGGTGCTCAACCACAACCCCATCTGCGCCTGCCCTGATGGCTACAGCGGTGACCCCTTCACCTTGTGCCACCCAACCCCTGTCACACCTGGTAAGTCTCCCTTGACCTTACTCCTAAACTTATCACAGCACTTAGCTTATCAATACAGATCATGTTCGTTTATATTTATAATTTTATAATGGTTTTGTACTCATGTTACACTGCAAACTGTTGCCTCCATTGGTGCAGCCCCGCCTGTCCCGATCCCCTGCCAGCCCAACCCCTGTGGGGAGAATGCTCGATGCACCCCCATGGCCACCACAACACTCTGCACCTGCCTCCCAGGCTACAGAGGTAACCCATACACGCAGTGTCGCCCGGACTGTGTTGTGAGCAGTGACTGTCCTTTGACCCTGGCGTGCATTAGCCAGAAATGCCGTGACCCTTGTCCGGGTACATGTGGTCACGACGCCCTGTGCTCTGTCATCAGCCACAGCCCCGTGTGTGTGTGCCCGGAAGGCTACACGGGTGACCCCTTCACTGCCTGCCAACTGCAACCCATCACTCGTAAGACTCCTCACCGCGTTCCTTCTCGGCCTCTAGCCCTTCTCGCCACCCTCCCTAACTTGCCTCACCATACTTTGCCCTTAGCCTCTGGCTATGTATTTATCTATTGTCTCATATGATTTAATGTTAGTGTTATATTTCTTTGGGTGTGAGTGAGTGTAGGGTGTGGTGGAACCCACCCTAGGAGTGGCGAGACTGGTCAAGGCTCTCTAATGGTTGACTTCTACTCGTGTGCTAATGGCTCTCACATTTGCATGTATTGTATACAGTAATTCAAGTAATATGTGGGATGTCTTCGGAATGTGTCACGTCCGAAGTGTAACTCTCGCACTATGTCATCTAGACACCAGGTCTCATTTTGTCTTCTTTTCTTCCTCCCTTCCACACTCGTAAAGCCTTGCCACCCCACGCCGTGACCAGACCATGCGTGCCAGACCCCTGCGGCCCTAACACAGAGTGCCGTGCTCAAGGGGACGTCGCAGTGTGCGAATGCCTCCCGGGACCTTCGGCAATCCCAATACGCAGTCAGGATGCAAGTATGAATGCGTGACCAATGCAGAGTGCCCAATGACAGAAGCATGCGACAACCGACGGTGCCGTGACCCGTGTGCTGGCACCTGTGGCCTGCAGGCTCTCTGCGACGTCGTGGCACACAACCCCATGTGCCATTGCCCACCTGGCTACACAGGAGACCCGTTCTACAGATGTACCCTCAGTAAGGCTCCTGCTCAGCTTAATAATGGTTTACCCTTCCTCTAATCTTGAGTTAGTGAACATTATCTTTATATATGTGTGTGTAATATAGCGTCGGAGGTTAAGCTTGTTGGAGTGTGGCTGATGACCTCTGTTACTCTCTTAGGCCTAATTGAAGTTCCACCTGAAGTAGAGCTTCCGACGGACATAGATGCATGCGCTGGGTCTCCATGCGGGCAATACGCACAGTGCACCACTCTCGACCACCGCATCACCTGCTCCTGTACCCCGGGCTACTTTGGCAACCCATACACAGGCTGTCGACCCGAATGTACCGTCAACTCTGACTGTGCCCTGAGCCGGGCCTGTGTCAACCAGGTGTGTGCGGACCCTTGCCCCGGCTCCTGTGGCCTCAACGCTGACTGCCAGGTGGTCAGGCACTGGCCTAACTGCTACTGCCACCCGGGCTACGAGGGCGACCCCTACACCCGCTGCCGCCCTCAACAACGTAAGCACTATAACTTCTTCTTGTGGTGGCTCCACTCCCACTTGGGTCCTGGGCCTTCGCTCGCCTCCTACTCACACAACGCACAGGCAAAATACATTCGACAACCACGGACCATTTGATTAACCTCGGACCCTTTTATCAACCTCAGATCATTTTAATAACCACGGATCATTCTAGCACGCACAGACCCTTTTATGATCAATCTTGGACCATTTTACTTATCACGGACCATTTTTACAACCACGGACCATTTTAACAGCCACGGACCATTTTTACAGCCACGTACCATTTTTACAGCCACGGACCATTTTAACAGCCACGGACCATTTTAACAGCCACGGACCATTTTAACAGCCACGGACCATTTTTACAACCACGGACCATTTTAACAGCCACGGACCATTTTAATCAAGGACTATTTTAACAGCCACAGACCATTTTAACAGCCACGGACCATTTTTACAACCACGGACCATTTTAACAACCATGGACCATTTTAACAACCACGGACCATTTTAACAACCATGGACCATTTTTACAACCACGGACAATTTTAACAGCCATGGACCATTTTTACAACCACGGACAATTTTAATCAAGGACTATTTTAACAGCCACGGACCATTTTAACAGCCACGGACCATTTTTACAACCACGGACCATTTTAATCAAGGACCATTTTAACAACCATGGAGCCATGATTACCTTTGCATAATGGGTAATAATAATGTGTGTTGCCACGTCACTCACTGGTCTCCTCCTTTCCCCCCTCAGCGCATGTGCCGGCCCCGTCAGAGGTGCCGCCGCCCTGCCAGCCCTCGCCGTGTGGTGCCAACGCCCAGTGTGAGGAGAAAGACTCCCTCCCCGTCTGCACCTGTCTCCCGGGCTACTTCGGCAGGCCTCCTGCGTGAGTACCCTCTCCACACAACACCACCACACACTCCAAACCACACCGTTTCTCTTGCCTTTGCTGGGACTACGACTCCCAAGCGTTATCCACTCAGCTGCGAGACTGCACTCCATATGTGGTCTGTGGGTGTAAATTTGCCTGATATACACACACACACACACAGATCACACTAACGTGATGCATCAAATGAACAAATCCACAAGGGCCGTGACGAGGATTCGAACCTGCGTCCGGGAGCATCCCAGACACTGCCTTAATCGACTGAGCTACGACAGGGTTAAAAAAACTGGATTTGTTACCTGATATATTTTGCCTTGTAGCAACTTCACTCACACTCGAACACAACTAACAAGGCCGTGTATTGCAGGTGTCGTCCTCAGTGTGTGATCAACTCAGAGTGCCCACAGAACCTGGCCTGCTTCAGGCAAAAGTGTGTGGACCCGTGCCCAGGAGTGTGTGGGGTTGCTGCCCAGTGTGAAGTCGTCAACCACAACCCCATCTGCTACTGCCCCAAACACCTCACCGGTGACCCCTTCGTCAGTTGTGTTGAAGGTCAGTGCACTCCCACTTTTGTTAACGAATCTTGGCCTCAACTTAACACTTCCTTTATTATTTCTCTGTCAAGTTGTTCCCACTAACATCTTCGCCGCCCTTTTCTCAATCAACTCATGTCTGTATTGGAGTCCATTTTGAGCATCTTCAAGTCTCTGTCAATCACAGGTAAGTTGTGAGTGTGTGTCATGTAATCCGTGGTGAGTGTGTGTGTGTGTGTGTGTGTGTGTGTGTGTGTGTGTGTGTGTGTGTGTGTGTGTGTGTGTGTGTGTGTGTGTGTGTGTGTGTGTGTGTGTGCGCGTGCGTGCGTGCGTGCGTGCGTGCGTGCCAGCCATGAGCCAGAATGATGACTGGGAACTAAGAGATCAGCGTCTCCTCCACAGTGGCACAGCTCCCCCCGCCAGTGTCCAGCCCGTGTTGGCCCAGCCCGTGTGGGGTGCACGCCCTGTGTCGGAGTGAAGGGCGGCGTGCAGTGTGCACCTGCCCTTCCCCGCTACTCGGTGACCCTTACGTGAGGTGCACCCCAGAGTGCTACACCGACAACGCGTGCACCAACGACCTGGCATGCATGAAACAGAGGTGCGTGGACCCGTGTCCCGGCAGGTGTGGGCTTCTGGCCACCTGTAGCGTCTTCAACCACCGCCCCGTGTGCTCGTGCCCCGAGACCTTTACTGGCGACCCGTACTCTTCCTGTCACCCTGCTCCTGCCCCATGTGAGCATGCCTGCATGTCACTGCATGATCTTACCTTCATCCTACATAATTAAATGCATGTTTTATATTTCCCTTTCATTTTCTTAACATGCTATAGTTGTATACAAACAGTATAGCTCTTGGTGAACTTTTAACTATCCTGTCCTTGGCATGACTCTTACTGTAATCTCCTGCTTAGTGGCAGACAAATCCCCGTGTGGGCATGGAAACCCCTGTGGGGACAACGCCGAGTGCCGGGTGGTGGTAGGCACTGCCATCTGCACCTGCCGGCCTGGCCTTCAGGGAGACCCACTCAGCGGCTGCTACCCAGAATGCGTTACCAACAGTGACTGCCACTATGACAGCAGCTGTCGCAAGCATAAGTGCGTGGACCCGTGCCCGGGCACCTGTGCTGACGACGCCCTGTGTGAGGTGGTACAGCACCAGCCACGTTGTTCGTGCCCACCAGGCCTGCAGGGAGACCCGTACTCCCAGTGCTTCCTGCCCCGTGAGTCTCCTCTTCCCCCTCTCTCTCTCTCTCATGCATTTTATCTTGCCTCTGTAGAATTATCTGTATATATTTGTCATGTATTCTGTGGTAGTTTAAGTATATGGGTGCATGATGTTTCATGTGTGGTGTAGCTGCCGGTGCCGTGGCGGTCTCTCCGTGCTCTCCGTCTCCCTGTCTGCCCTGGGAGGTGTGCACCAGCCAGGGGCAGGCCGCACTCTGCCTAGAGTGTATCGTCAACAGTGACTGCGCTGCGCACCTGGCATGCATAGGTTACCACTGCACAGACCCTTGTCCAGGCGTGTGTGGTGCTGGGGCGCAGTGTGTCGTCGTGGCCCACAGCCCGGTGTGTCGCTGCCACCCAGGACTGCTCGGAGACCCATACACTCGCTGCTCGCGCCCCACACGCCCTGTACCCAAGCCTCTCAGGCCCACACCCTGTGTACCCAGCCCCTGTGGCACTAACGCTCGCTGCCAGGTGACCATAGACCATGAAGTGTGCGTGTGTGCCGCGGGTTACTTTGGCAACCCGTACCTTGGTTGCCGGCCAGAGTGTGTGGTGCACAGTGACTGTGCGGTGCGACTAGCATGCGTCAGGCAGCGCTGCGTTAACCCCTGCCCGGGCACATGTGCCCCCGAGGCCCATTGCACGGTGGTCAATCACCACACAGTGTGCACCTGCCCCTCAGGATACACTGGGGACCCCTTCATAAGGTGCCGTCCTGCGCCACAACTTCCGCCTCTTGTTACATGTAAGAAATCTTCCTTCTCTTTCTTCTGTCATATATTTTTCTATGTAGTATATGCATGACCTAACCTTAGTTGTAGCTCGTGTACAAGAAAGTGTACCCACAGCTCCCTCGGTGTCGGGTGATGCGGACCCCTGCACACCTGGGCCTTGTGGCACTCACACCCAGTGTCGCATCTCCGCCGGCCTCCCTGTCTGCGCCTGTCTCCCTGGTCTGGTTGGTAACCCCTACCTGGGGTGCCGACCAGAGTGCCAGAGGGACCTGGACTGCCGACTAGACAGATCGTGTCAGCACCAGAGGTGTGTGGACCCCTGCCCCGGGACGTGTGGCAGGCGCGCCTCCTGCATCGTCATCAACCACCGCCCACAGTGTGCCTGCAAGCCCGGCTACTCCGGAGATCCTTACCATGCCTGCTCTCTCTCTAAACGTATGAGTCTTCCCTGTTCTGTCCTCTTGTTCAGTATCTTCCCTTAACTACTTTGATCACATCTTATATAATAACTTTACATTTTCCTCAATTCTCTAGTTGCATGACATTTTAAAAGCATGATGTAGTATACTTGTAATATGCATGACTTAATTGCTCCTGTAGCAGTAGACGTTATTACTGCATGCCTCTACTTCCCCCCCCCCCCCCCGCAGCTGCAGCACACTCCCCCACCTCCCCCTGCGCTTCCTCCCCGTGTGGCCAGTATTCCGAGTGCCGTGACGTGGATGGGAGGGCCAGCTGCACCTGTCTCGCGGGCTTCCTGGGCTCGCCTCCCAGGTGCCACCCTCAGTGCGTCGTCAACACTGAGTGCCCAGCACAGAAAGCATGCGTCAACCGCAAGTGCATAAACCCATGCATTGGTGCATGTGGCATTGACGCCGAGTGCCGCGTGATTCAGCACAGTCCCGTGTGTTCTTGTCGACCCCAGTACACGGGGAACCCACTCTCTCTCTGTCTCCCAGCGCCGTCTTGTAAGCATCACGCCTCACCTTACTCTTTCTTATCTCTGGTCCTTGTCTTGGGAGCTGATGACCGGCTTGGTAATACTGGCACACTCAGTAATATGTGTGTATTACACACACACCGTCACCCCTCACAACACACACACATCATCATCTTAGGCTGGCACAATGTCCTCTCTAAAGTCTGAATATCGAATATGAAAATATTGTCCAGTTCGAGCATCAGTCCTTCAGCTCTCAAGCCCGTGACCAAACTGTTTCCTCTTGACAACACCGATATTATATAGTGTTAGGAGCCCAGTGCTAGTAAATAACACAATGGTTGGGTCCTGTTACAGCGGCCCCACACCCTTCCCTGCCAGCCATCTCTCATCCCTGTGCGCTGAGCGGATGTGGCACTAATGCCAAGTGCTCAGTGCAGGGCGGTGCAGCGGTGTGCACCTGCCCACCCGACCACTATGGTAACCCATATGTGGCGTGCACACCCGAGTGCACGGTCGACTCTGACTGCCCTCGCTATTTGGACTGTGTGAGGAATAAATGCGTGGAGCCGTGCCCCGGGGCATGCGGCCTCAATGCCCTCTGTGACGTTGTCAACCACCAGGCCGTGTGTACCTGCCCAACAGGTTACACAGGCAACCCTTTCACCCGCTGCAACCTCGCGCCCCTTCCACCCAGTAAGTCTCCACGTCACAATGTACATAGTCACGTACCCACTTCGCCCCCACTTTCTGAAATCTTTTCCCCCTCAATGAAAACAATAGTCGAGAACAATGATTGGTAATAAGTGGACGAACCACCATGAGCACACAGCAGCTTCGGGTATGTGTGAGAGTGCGCTGATCCCTTCTTAAAGTTGACTTGGCGGCAGCAGCAGCTGCGGGGCCCCTACATACATACACAGATATGTATATAGATATCTGTATCTATGTACATAGATACAGTCTGCCTTATCACCTACATGTGATCACAGGCGTCATTCAGTATGCCGGTGTGCCGGTGATAGTGTTGGCACTGTCTAGAACTCCGTCACACAATGGTGCCAGTTGTACAAGATTTAATGATGAGGTGTGGTGGCACTGTGATTTTGGGGATTACCAGAAATTCAAGACAGCATTTTGGCACCTTCACCACATGACAGCTGTTGGCACCTTCACCACATGACAGCTGTTGACACCTTCACCACATGACAGCTGTTGGCACCTTCACCACATGACAGCTGTTGACACCTTCACCACATGACAGCTGTTGACACCTTCACCACATGACAGCTGTTGACACCTTCACCACATGACAGCTGTTGACACCTTCACCACATGACAGCTGTTGACACCTTCACCACATGACAGCTGTTGACACCCTTATTACATCACAGCTGTTGACACAACATCACAGGTGTTGACACACTCACAACATCACAGGTGTTGTGAGACACCCTCACCACAACACACTCATCATATAACAGCTTGGCAGTGTTGGTACTCCCGAGCTCAAAAGAGCTCTCACATGGCACCATAAAAGAGAACAGGAAGGGGTTCCCTGTGTTAACTTCCAGCGGTGGCTCCGTTAGAAACACCAAGCTGACTTCTTCACCGCTGTTACCTTGCCATCACCATCACATCGGGACTCTGAAACTGCCATCACCATCACATCGGGACTCTGAAACTGCCATCACCATCACATCGGGACTCTGAAACTGCCATCACCATCACATCGGGACTCTGAAACTGCCATCACCATCACATCGGGACTCTGAAACTGCCATCACCATCACATCGGGACTCTGAAACTGCCATCACCATCACATCGGGACTCTGAAACTGCCTTCACCATCACATCGGGACTCTGAAACTGCCATCACCATCACATCGGGACTCTGAAACTGCCTTCACCATCACATCGGGACTCTGAAACTGCCATCACCATCACATCGGGACTCTGAAACTGCCATCACCATCACATCGGGACTCTGAAACTGCCATCACCATCACATCGGGACTCTGAAACTGCCATCACCATCACATCGGGACTCTGAAACTGCCATCACCATCACATTGGGACTCTGAAACTGCCATCACCATCACATTGGGACTCTGAAACTGCCATCACCATCACATCGGGACTCTGAAACTGCCATCACCATCACATCGGGACTCTGAAACTGCCATAACCATCACATCGGGACTCTGAAACTGACAACTTACACTTAACATTATGGAAAGAACGTTTACCCATGATGGCAGAACTCACACCATTGGTGCCCTGCTGCTGCTGCTGAAGACTTCACCAGAGCTTGAATTTTCAAATGTCAATTTAAATGTGTAGCAATTAAGGAAGCCTGTGTGTGTGTGGATGTTTGTTGATGCTGTGTGCTCTTGTGGCGAGGCCCGGCTCTGGCGAGGAGTCGTGTGAGTGTATTAACACTTAACGGATGTTGCCACAGCCGCCGGGGTGTCAGACCCCTGCCAGCCGTCGCCATGCGGGGCCAGTACCTCGTGCCGTGTTGTGGCCGGCCGCCCTGTGTGTTCCTGTCTACCCGGGCTGCTGGGAGACCCGACCACACTCTGTCTCCCCGAGTGTACTAGTAGCCACCAGTGTGACTTGGATAAGTCGTGTGTGAAGCATGAGTGTGTGGATCCGTGTGTTGATGGCGTGTGTGGCCGCCATGCCTCGTGCAGGGTGGTGGTACACGCGCCTGTGTGCTCCTGTGCCCCAGGTTACACTGGGGACCCCTACCTCCACTGTCGACCAGTCCCATGTAAGATAAATAATCTACTCTTGTTTTAATTTATCCTGCATTTTGTCTCATAAGATATAAGGTATAGTTGAGCATGTATTTATGTATAGAGTTCTTATGGGCACAATCAACCATGCGTATATAGATTTGTAAATGATGATTAGGGCATGTGTTGAAGCATGACAGGATCCGGTGATGACTTAATACTCTCCTCTCTGTAGCGCATGTGCCGGCCGAGCCCCCCCGCACCCCATGTGCTGGGGACCCCTGTGGGCCAAATGCAGTGTGCCGTGAGGTCAACCAACAACACCAGTGTTCGTGTCAGCCTGGGTATGTGGGTACCGCACCTGCCTGTCGTCCTGAATGTGTGGTCCATGCTGAGTGTTCCACGCTCAGGGCCTGCGTCAACAACCGCTGTATAGACCCTTGTAAGGGCACCTGTGGAATTCAGGCTGAGTGCCGCGTAATCAATCACAACCCAATATGTAGCTGCGTGGCTGGCTATATTGGTAACCCATTCATCCGCTGTACCAAAACCACACCCACACCCCCTCCTCTCTCCCGTCCAACAACTCTACCACCTTTTGCCGACACACAAGCCCCTGTTCAGAAAGAGCCCGTCATCCCTGTCCAAGGTGAGGTCACCACCCACACACCCATAGCAATCCTACCTCAACCACCTGCCCCACCCTTCAACCCTTGTGACCCTGACCCCTGCGGCTCCAACACTATCTGCCGCGTCTCCCTCGACACCTACGTCTGCGAGTGTCGTCCAGGCTTCTTTGGCAACCCTGATGTTGGGTGTGGACCCGAGTGTGTCCTCAACAGCGACTGTGAGAGCGGCTACACCTGTGTCCGGAACAAGTGTGTGAACCCATGCCCTGCAGCCTGTGCCTCCACTGCCATTTGCAGTGTAGTCAACCACCGTGCTGTGTGTACCTGTCCGCCAGACCTCCAGGGAGACCCATATATACACTGTGCTCCTCTTCCAATCGTTGGTACCCCATGTAAGTCATCACACACCCCTTGTGTCTTTTAGATGATATCTCCCTGCACCATATATATAGTATACCACAGAGCAAGTAATGTTTATAGTGTACTAGATAGTGCGATATATGGTATACCAGACTGCACGTATGTGAATGACTTTTCCCTGATTGCCTTGAATCCGAAAGGATTAATAGTCCAGCATGTTATACATTGCATGTTGCAGTACCTCCACATGTGACCCCTGGTGTGCTGGTGCCATGCGAGCCTAACCCGTGTGGCCAGAATGCTGAGTGTCTCCCTGTCAGCCCCAGTGGCGAGTGTCGCTGCCTCCCAGACTACTACGGCAACCCATATGACAAGTGCCAGCCAGAGTGCACTACTGACCAACAGTGTCCTTTCTACCTCTCCTGCACCAACCAGAAGTGTGTGGATCCTTGCCCTGGCACGTGTGGCACCAATGCTGAGTGCCAGGTGGTGACCCATGCCCCTGTCTGCTACTGCAGACCGGGCTACACTGGAGACCCCTACAAGGCGTGCCGTGAGGAAATAGGTAAGCATGTCCTTTCCTTTCTATACATATTTGAATGGTCTCTTTAGTCTGTGTTTTTATACAAAATCTACATTTCCTGTAACACTGAAGAATTCTTGAATGTCTCATGATTAACTTGCTGTATGTTTGACACTCTACTTATGTTACTGGTAACTGCACCATTAGTGCAAGGGGTTGTAATAGTGTAAAATATCTACTGTGTTGTGCAAGATTGGCATTTCTTGTTTATGTGCATAAGCTAGTTGAGAATAACATTTGCATGTTGTAGTCACCCCCGCTCCGACACCCGTGGACCGCTGCAGCCCCAGCCCCTGTGGGCCTAACTCCAAATGCCACATGACCAAGGGTCGTCCAGTGTGCAAATGTCTGCCTGGTTACTTTGGTACACCACCCAACTGTCGGCCTCAGTGTATCGTCAACTCTGACTGTGAGGTAGAGAAGGCCTGCATAAACCAAGAGTGCCGTGACCCCTGTAAGGGGACATGTGGCACTGAAGCGCTGTGTGAGGTGGTCAACCACAACCCCATCTGTTACTGTCCTAGTCATCTCACAGGCGATCCCTTCATACGCTGCTTCGTACCACCCACCGTACCACCCACCGGTAAGTTCACTCCCTGTGTCTCTCTCCCGCTAACACTCCGTTCCTCAGGTAAGCCTCCTAACACCCCCCTCGTCATTACTAATGCCAATTGTCCCATTTTCAGAGACACATTCAGAAAAGGAGCAGGAAGGAAGCCCCTGTGATTCTGACCCTTGTGGTCGGGGGGCGGAGTGTAGCGACAAGACAGGTGTTGCCGTGTGCACCTGTAAGCCTGGAATGTTTGGTAACCCATACCAGCTTTGTCGACTCGAGTGCGTGGTTAATTCTGACTGTAGCCGTGACAAGGCGTGTTCCCGCAACAAGTGCGTGGACCCGTGTCAGGGCGCATGCGGGGTGCACGCTGAGTGCGTTGTGTCGCACCACAGCCCAGCCTGCACCTGTCCTCCACCCCTCACGGGTGATCCCTTCTCTCGCTGTGTCCTCGTCCCTACCAGTAAGACACCTATTACTTACCAACTTACCCCCATGCTCCTTGTAAATGCATGGGTTCATCTCAAATACTTTATATTAATACTATCTCATTAATCTACATTAAATATCTAATGTTGGCATAACTTACTAGACTGCATTATATTTAATGTTCTCTCAATTTACCAAACAAGAATCCGTCTGTAGTGGTCTCACAATTTACAGAATTAATTATTTATCATTAAATCTCTCTTGGCATTCTTTACAGCTAATTAATTTCGAATTTTGGACCATGTTACTAGCATTATTCTCTTAATTTTCTAACAGTTAACTTAACCAAATTTTACCCTTGCATCAATATCTGTTATTAAAATATATTTCACTAATTTAGAGGATGTTAAGGGTGGTAGTGTGCATGTGTGTAAGACATGCACTATAACTAATGTGGACGCTGCGTCACCTCCACAGCCCCCGTCACACCGGATGACCCCTGCTCTCCACCCCCCTGTGGCGCCAATGCACTCTGCGAGAGAGACGCCAACTCTTACAAGTGCAAGTGTGTCCAGAACTACTTTGGCGACCCATACACAGAGTGTCGTCCCGAGTGCGTGGTCAACACGGACTGTGCCAGCAACCTAGCCTGTCGTAACCTGAAGTGTATTGATCCGTGCCCTGGTACCTGTGGCACCAATGCCCAGTGTAGCACCGCCAATCACAACCCGATCTGCAGCTGTCTTGCTGGCTATCAAGGCAACCCATATGAGATTTGTCACACCATTAAAGACGAGAGTGAGTGTCAAGTTGGTCACACTAGAGTTCATGTGCTAATGAGTTAAAAAAAAAAGGTCCTGTGTTCAGCTTTAATGACTCCCACATTGATTAATAATAAAGTCAATTCAGAGTTTTGAAAATATATGACATAGTGGGGAGGATGACCTTGTTAAGGTGTAGAGTCGGAGGGAAGCAGGTGGTCACACAGCTTCCCTCAGTGAGCATTTGTTTAGGCAGATATAATGCTTGTGTAAGGTCCGCAGTTGCTGTCTCGCACTTCGTATCACCGTTCAGTTATCGATAAGTAATAGTTCGCTCTAAATGCTATTCACAACGCTGTTTCTCTCAATTGATATTTCTGTTCTAAATGTTATCCATGGCAATTTCAAGTCCTATAATGAACATAAGCAAAGACCTTCAATTTGGACTACAACCTGGATACCGTCGTCACTTTCACTCATGTATGGAGGTTGTGAGTTGTAGGTTATTGGTGTTATCACGCGTTATTCTGACATGTTCTTTGCGCTAGATATTTATGTAATATTGGCTCTTTAGTGATGATAACTGACCCAAAAGCTGTACTGACCTGTATAAAATTTTCAAAAATGAAGTGAATCACTGTAACAACTTTCTGATGATTCCTTCAGTTGCTCTTGCACGGGCTTTTGTCAAGCAATGCCAACTGTGCTATCTTACACAACGTTTGTCTGCTTAAGCGTGCGTTACAATAGCCTGTGCTATCACTGAAATATTACAGCAGGCTCGTGACCGTAATGCTTGTATCGCTCTCCCGTTTCATTAGTCCCACTAGAACACCCCGACCCGTGCCTGCCAAACCGATGTGGGCCCTTCTCGACCTGTCGGGTAGTGAAGAAGCGGCCAGTGTGCGAGTGCCTTGCAGGGTACTACGGTCTTCCTCCTCAGTGCCACCCAGAGTGCATAACTAACTCGGACTGTCCCAAGTATCTGGCAGTGTGTGAACGAGAAGTGTGTGGACCCGTGTGTAGGCACATGCAGCCGCCTGGCCCAGTGTCAGGTGGTCAACCACAACCCTCTCTGCTCGTGTCCACGGGGGTACGATGGTGACCCATACATCCAGTGCCACCTTCACAGTAAGCCACTTCCCTCACCATGTACCGCACTTCTGCTCCCCCACACACACCTCCCATCACACATCTACCCTCACCCCCCCCCACACACCTCCCATCACACATCTACCCTCACCCCCCACACACACCTCCCATCACACATCTACCCTCACCCCCCACATACACCTCCCATCACACATCTACCCTCACCCCCCACACACACACCTCCCGTCACACATCTACCCTCACCCCCCACACACACACCTCCCATCACACATCTACCCTCACCCCCCACATACACCTCCCATCACACATCTACCCTCACCCCCCACACACACCCCTCCCATCACACATCTACCCTCACCCCCCACACACACCTCCCGTCACACACCTACCCTCACCCCCCCCCCCCCCCCCACACCTCCGACACCTTCAGCTGCACTTTTGTACACAGGATGTCCAAGAGTTCTGAACAAAACCTTAGTCATCCATTTTGTGCAGGTTGGTTCTCCTTTGTCTAATCTGAGTACAAGCTCAGTCGTCTGATATTCATGGGGTGTTGATTACCATTTCTGTTAGAGATCTATCGTCATTTTATGGCAGGAATCCAGAGGCTGGTGTCATGCGCCCTTCAGCCATCCGCCTCTGAGGCACCAGCTTCCCGCCCTCCAGAACTCTTGGACAGTCTAGCTTCCTAGTTGCAGCTACATTTTTTGTAATACTTGATACAACATGTATACAAGAGGTGGAACTTCCAGTTGTATAACGAGGAACTTGATCATTGCAGCAACCACCCCCACCCCCATTATTGTGACCACTCCAGACTACACCTCCCCACTGCCAGTGGTCACCACACCACTTCTGCCCTGCACGCCTAACCCGTGTGGTCACAACGCCCTGTGCTCACCTCGGGGACACAACTTTGAGTGCTCGTGCTCGGAGGGTATGTTTGGCAACCCATACATTGAGTGCCGCGCTGAGTGCGTTGTGGACTCTGACTGCGCCAGGGACAAGGCGTGCGAGAGGAACAAGTGTATTGACCCATGTAAGGGTGTGTGTGGAGCACAGGCTGAGTGTCACGTGATCATGCACAAACCTGTGTGTATGTGTCGTGCGAAGTATACAGGAGATGCCTACACATCCTGCAAGCCAATCCCTACGTGTAAGCATTACTCACTCACTCTCTCAATTACATATGATTTTATACTAATAAACCTCCATAATATTACACCTTCATGGTATCTGTGTTTGTGACTGGTGTGTGCCCCTGCAGCTGTGAGCTCGACCCTGCCACCAGTCGTGAAAGGCCAACCCTGCGACCCGTCCCCATGTGGCCACCTGGCGGAGTGTCATGAAGAGGCTGGTCGCCCACTCTGTCAGTGCATCGCGGGCTACTTTGGTGACCCTCACGTTGCCTGCCGACCCACCTGCTCGGCCGATTCACAGTGTGATTCTGGGCTAGCGTGTGTGAATGATAGGTGTATCGACCCATGCCCAGGCACTTGTGGCGTGAATGCAGAGTGCAGGGTGCCCAACCACATCCCTATTTGCACTTGTCCGGCAGGTTACACAGGCAACCCATACCAGCGGTGCCTCTTTCGTCCGGGTATGACATATTCTTCAACTTCTCTCTTTTCCTGGCTTCTCATAATATTAATTATTAATGCATATTAACATTATCAATAAAATACTGACCAACATCTTGCTATAGATTGCCTTCGCTGTGGCATCATTATGCATCTTACACTTCCCCATTCTAGTCGATGACTCGTCTGAGGAGAAAGAGGACATGTGTGAAGTGTGTGGCCCCAATACTGACTGTCGTGAGGTGGGAGACCGCCCCGTGTGCACGTGTCGTCCAGGTTTCATAGGTGCCCCACCAAATTGTCGTCCAATTTGTGTGGTGAACGGTGATTGCCCGGCTACTCTGGCATGCAACAGACAAAAGTGCATAGACCCTTGTCCCGGAGCATGCGGGACAAATGCCGAGTGCCAGGTCATCAACCACTCGCCAGTGTGCACCTGCATCTCAGGCTACACCGGAGAACCATTCGTCCGATGCAACCTTATCCCAATGGGTAAGATCCCCCCCACCACCTGCTTTCCTTCCTGGGATACCGTTATGCTACACACAAGTGTGGGTGCCACTTCTTCCCTGCGTCTTGTGTACTAATAATGTAAATTGCATATGTTTCAGCCGGGACCAGCACCTTGCGACCACTCGAGAAGGAAGACGACCCATGTACCAAAGGACCCTGCGGCGCAAATGCTGAGTGTCGGGTCCAGGAAACCCGTTTTGTGTGTATCTGCAAGAAAGGCTACTTTGGAAACCCGTACCAGCAGTGCCGACCCGAGTGTGTCATTAACTCGCAGTGCCCGCAGTACCTGGCATGTGTCAACCAACAGTGTAAAGACCCGTGCCCGGGCACCTGTGGAATTGATGCTATTTGTGAAGTGATTAACCACAATCCAGTGTGCACCTGTCCGAGGACCATGACTGGGGACCCCTTCATTCGGTGTGAGCCATGTAAGAGCCACCTTGACTTCTCTTTACATTAACAAATAGCCCTCACTCATGGCAGGTGCATGACACCTAAATCTCTGCCTCCCCTGCCACCTTCCATGTGTTTCTCAGCCTTTATTTACATGCCTCTTTATTTGTGCTGGTTGTCAGTGTCCTTCCAGTGTTGGCATAATGGTGGGGGAAGGTGGCAGAGAGCCTTCCACAGTGGCACTAGTCGAGAATGCCTAAAGGTACCTTGAGAGATTTCCAGACAACCTTAACTTACAATGAGGGAAGGGAGTTAATCATAATGAGAGGGAATATCACCTAAGTGGGAGGAAAAGTCACCTAAGTGGGAAGGAAGGTCACAAAAGGGGGAAGAATGGCCACCTAAGTGGGAGGAAAAGTCACCTAAGTGGGAAGGAAGGTGACTTTGTTACTGCATTTATATTACCATGAGAGGAGTACTACAAGGTGTTTTAATATATCACGTACAGTTGGTGCCCCTCCGGACCCGTGCAACCCGGCGCCGTGTGGACCCTACACCAAGTGCCATGTGGTAGCGGACAGGGCAGTTTGCTCTTGTCTGCCAGGCTACACTGGCAACCCTGACCTGGGCTGCAAACCCGACTGCACGATCAACTCTGACTGTCCGCTGAGCCAGGCCTGTATCAACATGAAGTGTGTGGACCCGTGTGTAGGAGTGTGTGGCGTTGGAGCCCTGTGCTCCGTCGTCAGTCACAATCCCCTATGCAACTGTCCAGACGGCTTCTCCGGGGACCCGCTTCTTGCCTGCAGTCTGAAGCCATGTGAGTAGTTCTCAGTACCACTCGACACTAGAATAAATATGAGGTTGAGTAACGGTAGTATTCTTTTTAAACAATTATTAAAAGTCAAACATTAGAGGAATGAAGAGGTCATGTTTATTGCTTGTGGTCCAGAGTGTCTCCTGGTATTTATCGAGTGTGTGTGTGTGTTTGTTTCATTCACAGTATTGGGACTTATGATCTACTTTATTATGAACACAAAATCATTGCAGATCTTGATTTTCCACAAAAATATAATGACAGTTAATCTGACAGGCTTTGATATTCAAATATGATTTGAAATTATTTTCCTGTTTATATATATATGTCGTACCTAGTAGCCAGAACTCACTTCTCAGCCTACTATTCAAGGCCCGATTTGCCTAATAAGCCAAGTTTTCCTGAATTAATATATTTACTATAATTTTTTTCTTATGAAATGATAAAGCAACCCTTTTCTCTATGTATGAGGTCAATTTTTTTTTATTGGAGTTAAAATTAACGTAGATATATGACCGAACCTAACCAACCCTACCTAACCTAACCTAACCTATATTTATAGGTAAGGTTAGGTTAGGTAGCCAAAAAAAGCTAGGTTAGGTTAGGTTAGGTAGGTTAGGTAGACGAAAAAACATTAATTCATGAAAACTTGGCTTATTAGGCAAATCGGGCCTTGAATAGTAGGCTCAGAAGTGCGTTCTGGCTATTAGGTACGACATATATATATATATATATATATATATATATATATATATATATATATATATATATATATATATATATATATATATATATATATATATATATATATATATATATATATATATATATATATATATATATATATATATATATATATATATATATATATATGGCACAACTCTCCTAAACACGAGAGTTAAGTTAAGTACACGAGAGTTTGGGGTATTTAAATACTCCGAAATTACCATCTCTTTTAAGGGTCTGAGCGGGTGGTGGAGAGGGTTAAGGCGTACCTGTTATGCCAGTTGCTGGAAGGCTTCTGTGCTGGCTAGGGTTCGAGTCTCCTGGTGGGAAAGTGTTCTAAAGTTGTATATATATATATATATATATATATATATATATATATATATATATATATATATATATATATATAATTGCATTTACTAAAGCATTAAAAATATAGTCGTTAGATTATACTGAATACATTGTTCCTTGCAAATAACATTATGTACTTGTTGGGGTGTCAAGTGGTGCCATTGGACCCGTGCAACCCTACGCCCTGCGGTCCCAATGCCAACTGTGGTGTTACTGGCAGCCGGGCTGACTGCTCCTGCTTCCCGGGTTACATTGGCAACCCGTATGTGGAGTGCCGTCCCGAGTGCACCATCAACTCAGACTGCCCCAAGTACCTAGCGTGCGTCAACCAGAAGTGTAGAGACCCCTGTCAGGCCGGGTCATGCGGCGTCAACGCTCTCTGTAATGTCATCAACCACAAGGCCGTGTGCACGTGTCCCCGGAGATACGACGGTGACCCTCACGTGGAGTGTCGTCTTGGTGAGTACCCACCTTGATTTGCTTCGGGCCTAGTTTTTGAGTCTGTTTTTTTTCTGTCATATGATGATTTTTTCTTTTGCACGATAGACAGTTAGCAGTGTTTTTATAATTTCATCTGAAGCATGATATATGATAAGCATGAAATGTCATATGATTGAGCATGTCATATTGCATGGCATATGTTGCCTGGCGCTAGCATGTTGTCCTTGTTTCCTTTAAAAGTCCCTTTTGAGCTTGTATTCAGAAGTTGCTGAAGTATGAAGCATGTGTCATAATGTACAAACTTTAAAGTTATCCAGTGCATGTCGTAACTGCATGAATTATAACTTTTTTCAGCATCAACGAAGCCCGTCAAATGCTCCCCGAATGCATGCAGCTTTAACACTGAATGTCGAGTTACTAACAATGTTCCTATATGCTATTGTCTCCATGGTTACACAGGCGACCCCGAGCGAGGGTGTTCCCCTGCCACAACTCCTTCCCCGCTTGTAGAGACTCCCCCAGCTCAGCCTTCCCAACCCTTCCATCCCCCTACTACTCCACCCTCCCCTCCACTCCCACCCACCGAGTGTAAGTCTAACTCACACTGTTCCCCATCACGGACCTGCATCAACGAGAGGTGTGTCGACCCTTGCATCGCCACTCACCCGTGTGCCACAGGTGCCGATTGCACTGTCATCCGACACCGGCCAGTCTGCAAGTGTCCCGCAGGGTTCCAAGGCAACCCACTTACTAACTGCTTCCCGAGAACAACTACGCCCAGGCCTGAATGTCTGACAGATGTCGACTGTCCGCAAGATGAGGCTTGTGCTGAACGCCGGTGTGTCAGTCCATGTCGAGTGGCTAACCCATGCTCACACCTGGCTGAGTGCACAGTTGTTGCTCACTTACCACATTGTACTTGCATTCTGGGTTATGTAGGCAACGGTTATTACTGTGAGCTTTCCACTACTACTACTACTACCCCCTCCCCCATTACTAAATATCCGACTGGAACGACTTTCAGACCAGGAGTGGGTACTCGGCCCCCAAGCCACGAGGTTGACATAGAATGTACAAGAGACTCACAATGTGACGATGACGAGATGTGCCACAACTTTGATTGCATTCTAGTTTGCAATGTGACCAATCCATGTCGTAGCCACAGTGCACTGTGTCAGGGTGTCAACCACAGACCTGTGTGTTACTGCCAGCCAGGACTTGTTGGTAACCCATACATTGAATGCAAAGAGTCAATCCCAGCTACAATTCCACCAGACTGCCTCTCTGACCGAGACTGCCCACCCAACAAAGCTTGTGCCCAACGTGAGTGTCTCAATCCATGTATATCGTTTAATCCTTGCTCGCCGTTCGCAACATGTGAGACGCTGGAACACTTCCCTGTGTGCTCCTGCCTCTTAGGTTTTACGGGGTCTGGTTATGTTTGCGATCGTCTCCCACCAATTGTTGACAGGCCGCATTTGCAACACCCAGAGCCCCAACCCATCCCTATAGCAATGACCAGCACGACACAGCGCCCCATAGCAGAGTATCCTACTACAGAGCATAAGAGGCCATTAACGCCCAAGCCACTGCAACCATTCATTCCTGCACCACTGCCAATCACTGTTGGGTGTAAGAGCACAGATGACTGTCCATACAGTGACACATGTATTAATCAACTATGTGTAGATTTGTGCCACCAAGGTTACTGTGGAAGCAATGCAGATTGTAAAATTCAATATAGCAGACCCAAGTGCTCTTGCCCACCAGGAACAACTGGAGATCCATTTTTGAAGTGCATAGCTGTTGCAACTTTAGCTCCCCCGACCACTCTTGGTCCTCTTGGGGAGGTTCACCATCCACCACCAGAAGATCCTATATATCCTGTGAAAGGCCTGACACACACCTTACCCCCTCCTGTGGCTGCTCCCTCCACCACCAGAGCTCCAGAGAGACCATACACACAGCCCACACCAGCACACCAGGTGCCATCACCGGTCATGATTGGATGCGAGAGTAACGACATGTGTCCTTCTGATGCGACTTGCATAAACCGCCTATGTGGTGATGTGTGTAGCCCTACATTGTGTGCGGACACAGCTCTCTGCCACACTCTTGAAAATCGACCGACTTGCATATGTCCTCCTGGAACCTCTGGAAACCCAACTATCAAGTGTACAGCACACGCAACTGAAAAGCCTTATACAACACGACCACCATTAAGTGGAATGTTTCCAAGTACCCCATCGCCCCCACTGATCCATCCAATTTCTGGTCTCTCACACACACGTCCTCCTCCAGTAGCTGCTGAAGCCACTACCAGACCACCCCAGATGGAGGTGTCACAGTTACCTCTAGCGCCGATCATACCCATCATTGCAGTTGCATGTGAGAATAATGATGATTGCACAATGGACAACACATGCTATAATGAATTATGCTACGATGTGTGTGCTTTAGGCATATGTGGAGAGAATGCTGAGTGCACAGTAACGACACATCGACCAGTATGCACGTGTCCATCTGGCACAACCGGAGATCCCACTCGTAAATGCATGGCATTGTTAACAGAAAGACCAACTACTACCAACCCTATGGGACAAACATTTGCGCCAAAGGACTATGAAGATATTCAACCTATTCCAGGACCACCAATAATTACCATGCCACCACTGGCTGAGCAGCCAACACCGAGACCCAGACCACCACCAGTGACACAGCCTCCACCACCACCAACACCTGGTCCTATGGCTGTAGGATGTGAGAGCTCTGATGAGTGTCCGTTTGATAACTCCTGTGTCAACAAAGTCTGTTTTGACATTTGCCATCCTAGATTTTGTGGAGAAAATGCAGAGTGTCAGACAACAGCACACCGTCCCACTTGCACATGTCCACCAGGAACCACAGGCAATCCAAACGTCAAGTGTTCGGCACTTGCTTTCGATAAACCAGTTCCAATTGTTCCTGCAGTTGCTGCAGATAGACCCCCTGTTGCAGAAACACCAGTTCATCCCATTGCTGGTCCAATGGCTACAGGACTGCCTCCTTTGGTGGAGCAGGCAACGCATCGTCCAACAGAGCCGCCAGTCTCACGACCTCCTCCAGAGCCGATACGTCCTTTAGTCCTTCTTGCCTGTGAGAACAACGATGATTGTGACATGGCTAATTCATGTTTAAACAAACTGTGTTACAGTGTTTGTAGTCTCGGGGTTTGTGGTGAAAACACTGACTGTAAGACTGTTGATCATAGACCAGTTTGCCTCTGTCAGCCTGGAACAACTGGAAATCCACAAAAAGGCTGCATTGCTGTAATAACAGAAAAACCAGATATTATTACAAAACCTCCGGTTTCCAAACAACCACAAGTTAGTGTAATGCCAATAGACCCTATTCCTGGTCCTACCTCGCCTCCACCATCACCACTAACAGAAAAACCAGTTCCTTCAACAACAGAACCTCCAGTTCCACTGCCTCCTGCAATACCAACTGCTCCACCAAATGCTGTAGGTTGTGAAAATACTGACGACTGTCCAAATGATAACAGCTGCATCAATCGCGTCTGTCTAAACGTATGTTTCCCTGGTCTGTGTGGTGAGGCTGCTGATTGTAATACTGTTGACCACCGACCCACTTGTGTCTGTCCCCCAGGCACGACAGGCAATCCCACAAAAGAGTGCAAAGCAGTTGCTACTGACGGACTTGTTACCCCAATTCCAATTGCTGGCACATCAAGCTTACCACCTAGTGAGCCAATTTTACCTGTATTAGGTCCCACTGCTCCTGCTCCACCACCTTTAGCTGAACGACCAATAACAAAACCCCCAGAACCGACAATTCCAAGACCAACACTTCCTCTACTTCTTCCACCAGTTGTCATTGCATGTGAGAATAATGATGACTGCACATCGGATAACTCTTGCATCAACAAACAATGCTATGATGTGTGTAGTCTTGGAGTCTGTGGTGAGGACGCAGAATGTAAGATTGACAGTCATCGTCCAGTCTGTAGCTGTCCTCCAGGAACCACGGGAAATCCTTTACACAAATGTGTATCTTCACTGACAGAAAGACCTGCCATCCAACTACCTCCCATGGCAGAAATTATGCCTACTGAAACTGGCGACCCAATCCGTCCATTAACTGGTCCAACAAGTCCAGGTTTACCACCACTGACTGAACACCCAACACCGAGACCCAGACCACCACCAGTGACACAGCCTCCACCACCACCAACACCTGGTCCTATGGCTGTAGGATGTGAGAGCTCTGATGAGTGTCCGTTTGATAACTCCTGTGTCAACAAAGTCTGTTTTGACATTTGCCATCCTAGATTTTGTGGAGAAAATGCAGAGTGTCAGACAACAGCACACCGTCCCACTTGCACATGTCCACCAGGAACCACAGGCAATCCAAACGTCAAGTGTTCGGCACTTGCTTTCGATAAACCAGTTCCAATTGTTCCTGCAGTTGCTGCAGATAGACCCCCTGTTGCAGAAACACCAGTTCATCCCATTGCTGGTCCAATGGCTACAGGACTGCCTCCTTTGGTGGAGCAGGCAACGCATCGTCCAACAGAGCCGCCAGTCTCACGACCTCCTCCACCTCCGATACGTCCTTTAGGCCTTCTTGCCTGTGAGAACAACGATGATTGTGACATGGCTAATTCATGTTTAAACAAACTGTGTTACAGTGTTTGTAGTCTCGGGGTTTGTGGTGAAAACACTGACTGTAAGACTGTTGATCATAGACCAGTTTGCCTCTGTCAGCCTGGAACAACTGGAAATCCACAAAAAGGCTGCATTGCTGTAATAACAGAAAAACCAGATATTACAAAACCTCCGGTTTCCAAACAACCACTAGATAGTGTAATGCCAATAGACCCAATTCCTGGTCCTACCTCGCCTCCGCCATCACCACTAACAGAAAAACCAGTTCCTTCAACAACAGAACCTCCAGTTCCACTGCCTCCTGCAATACCAACTGCTCCACCAAATGCTGTAGGTTGTGAAAATACTGACGACTGTCCAAATGATAACAGCTGCATCAATCGCGTCTGTCTAAACGTATGTTTCCCTGGTCTGTGTGGTGAGGCTGCTGATTGTAATACTGTTGACCACCGACCCACTTGTGTCTGTCCCCCAGGCACGACAGGCAATCCCACAAAAGAGTGCAAAGCTGTTGCTACTGACGGACTTGTTACCCCAATTCCAATTGCTGGCACATCAAGCTTACCACCTAGTGAGCCAATTTTACCTGTATCAGGTCCCACTGCTCCTGCTCCACCACCTTTAGCTGAACGACCAATAACAAAACCCCCAGAACCGACAATTCCAAGACCAACACTTCCTCTACTTCTTCCACCAGTTGTCATTGCATGTGAGAATAATGATGACTGCACATCGGATAACTCTTGCATCAACAAACAATGCTATGATGTGTGTAGTCTTGGAGTCTGTGGTGAGGACGCAGAATGTAAGATTGACAGTCATCGTCCAGTCTGTAGCTGTCCTCCAGGAACCACGGGAAATCCTTTACACAAATGTGTATCTTCACTGACAGAAAGACCTGCCATCCAACTACCTCCCATGGCAGAAATTATGCCTACTGAAACTGGCGACCCAGTCCGTCCATTAACTGGTCCAACAAGTCCAGGTTTACCACCACTGACTGAACACCCAACACCGAGACCCAGACCACCACCAGTGACACAGCCTCCACCACCACCAACACCTGGTCCTATGGCTGTAGGATGTGAGAGCTCTGATGAGTGTCCGTTTGATAACTCCTGTGTCAACAAAGTCTGTTTTGACATTTGCCATCCTAGATTTTGTGGAGAAAATGCAGAGTGTCAGACAACAGCACACCGTCCCACTTGCACATGTCCACCAGGAACCACAGGCAATCCAAACGTCAAGTGTTCGGCACTTGCTTTCGATAAACCAGTTCCAATTGTTCCTGCAGTTGCTGCAGATAGACCCCCTGTTGCAGAAACACCAGTTCATCCCATTGCTGGTCCAATGGCTACAGGACTGCCTCCTTTGGTGGAGCAGGCAACGCATCGTCCAACAGAGCCGCCAGTCTCACGACCTCCTCCACCTCCGATACGTCCTTTAGGCCTTCTTGCCTGTGAGAACAACGATGATTGTGACATGGCTAATTCATGTTTAAACAAACTGTGTTACAGTGTTTGTAGTCTCGGGGTTTGTGGTGAAAACACTGACTGTAAGACTGTTGATCATAGACCAGTTTGCCTCTGTCAGCCTGGAACAACTGGAAATCCACAAAAAGGCTGCATTGCTGTAATAACAGAAAAACCAGATATTACAAAACCTCCGGTTTCCAAACAACCACCAGATAGTGTAATGCCAATAGACCCAATTCCTGGTCCTACCTCGCCTCCACCATCACCACTAACAGAAAAACCAGTTCCTTCAACAACAGAACCTCCAGTTCCACTGCCTCCTGCAATACCAACTGCTCCACCAAATGCTGTAGGTTGTGAAAATACTGACGACTGTCCAAATGATAACAGCTGCATCAATCGCGTCTGTCTAAACGTATGTTTCCCTGGTCTGTGTGGTGAGGCTGCTGATTGTAATACTGTTGACCACCGACCCACTTGTGTCTGTCCCCCAGGCACGACAGGCAATCCCACAAAAGAGTGCAAAGCTGTTGCTACTGACGGACTTGTTACCCCAATTCCAATTGCTGGCACATCAAGCTTACCACCTAGTGAGCCAATTTTACCTGTATCAGGTCCCACTGCTCCTGCTCCACCACCTTTAGCTGAACGACCAATAACAAAACCCCCAGAACCGACAATTCCAAGACCAACACTTCCTCTACTTCTTCCACCAGTTGTCATTGCATGTGAGAATAATGATGACTGCACATCGGATAACTCTTGCATCAACAAACAATGCTATGATGTGTGTAGTCTTGGAGTCTGTGGTGAGGACGCAGAATGTAAGATTGACAGTCATCGTCCAGTCTGTAGCTGTCCTCCAGGAACCACGGGAAATCCTTTACACAAATGTGTATCTTCACTGACAGAAAGACCTGCCATCCAACTACCTCCCATGGCAGAAATTATGCCTACTGAAACTGGCGACCCAGTCCGTCCATTAACTGGTCCAACAAGTCCAGGTTTACCACCACTGACTGAACACCCAACACCGAGACCCAGACCACCACCAGTGACACAGCCTCCACCACCACCAACACCTGGTCCTATGGCTGTAGGATGTGAGAGCTCTGATGAGTGTCCGTTTGATAACTCCTGTGTCAACAAAGTCTGTTTTGACATTTGCCATCCTAGATTTTGTGGAGAAAATGCAGAGTGTCAGACAACAGCACACCGTCCCACTTGCACATGTCCACCAGGAACCACAGGCAATCCAAACGTCAAGTGTTCGGCACTTGCTTTCGATAAACCAGTTCCAATTGTTCCTGCAGTTGCTGCAGATAGACCCCCTGTTGCAGAAACACCAGTTCATCCCATTGCTGGTCCAATGGCTACAGGACTGCCTCCTTTGGTGGAGCAGGCAACGCATCGTCCAACAGAGCCGCCAGTCTCACGACCTCCTCCACCTCCGATACGTCCTTTAGTCCTTCTTGCCTGTGAGAACAACGATGATTGTGACATGGCTAATTCATGTTTAAACAAACTGTGTTACAGTGTTTGTAGTCTCGGGGTTTGTGGTGAAAACACTGACTGTAAGACTGTTGATCATAGACCAGTTTGCCTCTGTCAGCCTGGAACAACTGGAAATCCACAAAAAGGCTGCATTGCTGTAATAACAGAAAAACCAGATATTACAAAACCTCCGGTTTCCAAACAACCACTAGATAGTGTAATGCCAATAGACCCAATTCCTGGTCCTACCTCGCCTCCACCATCACCACTAACAGAAAAACCAGTTCCTTCAACAACAGAACCTCCAGTTCCACTGCCTCCTGCAATACCAACTGCTCCACCAAATGCTGTAGGTTGTGAAAATACTGACGACTGTCCAAATGATAACAGCTGCATCAATCGCGTCTGTCTAAACGTATGTTTCCCTGGTCTGTGTGGTGAGGCTGCTGATTGTAATACTGTTGACCACCGACCCACTTGTGTCTGTCCCCCAGGCACGACAGGCAATCCCACAAAAGAGTGCAAAGCAGTTGCTACTGACGGACTTGTTACCCCAATTCCAATTGCTGGCACATCAAGCTTACCACCTAGTGAGCCAATTTTACCTGTATCAGGTCCCACTGCTCCTGCTCCACCACCTTTAGCTGAACGACCAATAACAAAACCCCCAGAACCGACAATTCCAAGACCAACACTTCCTCTACTTCTTCCACCAGTTGTCATTGCATGTGAGAATAATGATGACTGCACATCGGATAACTCTTGCATCAACAAACAATGCTATGATGTGTGTAGTCTTGGAGTCTGTGGTGAGGACGCAGAATGTAAGATTGACAGTCATCGTCCAGTCTGTAGCTGTCCTCCAGGAACCACGGGAAATCCTTTACACAAATGTGTATCTTCACTGACAGAAAGACCTGCCATCCAACTACCTCCCATGGCAGAAATTATGCCTACTGAAACTGGCGACCCAATCCGTCCATTAACTGGTCCAACAAGTCCAGGTTTACCACCACTGACTGAACACCCAACACCGAGACCCAGACCACCACCAGTGACACAGCCTCCACCACCACCAACACCTGGTCCTATGGCTGTAGGATGTGAGAGCTCTGATGAGTGTCCGTTTGATAACTCCTGTGTCAACAAAGTCTGTTTTGACATTTGCCATCCTAGATTTTGTGGAGAAAATGCAGAGTGTCAGACAACAGCACACCGTCCCACTTGCACATGTCCACCAGGAACCACAGGCAATCCAAACGTCAAGTGTTCGGCACTTGCTTTCGATAAACCAGTTCCAATTGTTCCTGCAGTTGCTGCAGATAGACCCCCTGTTGCAGAAACACCAGTTCATCCCATTGCTGGTCCAATGGCTACAGGACTGCCTCCTTTGGTGGAGCAGGCAACGCATCGTCCAACAGAGCCGCCAGTCTCACGACCTCCTCCACCTCCGATACGTCCTTTAGGCCTTCTTGCCTGTGAGAACAACGATGATTGTGACATGGCTAATTCATGTTTAAACAAACTGTGTTACAGTGTTTGTAGTCTCGGGGTTTGTGGTGAAAACACTGACTGTAAGACTGTTGATCATAGACCAGTTTGCCTCTGTCAGCCTGGAACAACTGGAAATCCACAAAAAGGCTGCATTGCTGTAATAACAGAAAAACCAGATATTACAAAACCTCCGGTTTCCAAACAACCACTAGATAGTGTAATGCCAATAGACCCAATTCCTGGTCCTACCTCGCCTCCACCATCACCACTAACAGAAAAACCAGTTCCTTCAACAACAGAACCTCCAGTTCCACTGCCTCCTGCAATACCAACTGCTCCACCAAATGCTGTAGGTTGTGAAAATACTGACGACTGTCCAAATGATAACAGCTGCATCAATCGCGTCTGTCTAAACGTATGTTTCCCTGGTCTGTGTGGTGAGGCTGCTGATTGTAATACTGTTGACCACCGACCCACTTGTGTCTGTCCCCCAGGCACGACAGGCAATCCCACAAAAGAGTGCAAAGCTGTTGCTACTGACGGACTTGTTACCCCAATTCCAATTGCTGGCACATCAAGCTTACCACCTAGTGAGCCAATTTTACCTGTATCAGGTCCCACTGCTCCTGCTCCACCACCTTTAGCTGAACGACCAATAACAAAACCCCCAGAACCGACAATTCCAAGACCAACACTTCCTCTACTTCTTCCACCAGTTGTCATTGCATGTGAGAATAATGATGACTGCACATCGGATAACTCTTGCATCAACAAACAATGCTATGATGTGTGTAGTCTTGGAGTCTGTGGTGAGGACGCAGAATGTAAGATTGACAGTCATCGTCCAGTCTGTAGCTGTCCTCCAGGAACCACGGGAAATCCTTTACACAAATGTGTATCTTCACTGACAGAAAGACCTGCCATCCAACTACCTCCCATGGCAGAAATTATGCCTACTGAAACTGGCGACCCAGTCCGTCCATTAACTGGTCCAACAAGTCCAGGTTTACCACCACTGACTGAACACCCAACACCGAGACCCAGACCACCACCAGTGACACAGCCTCCACCACCACCAACACCTGGTCCTATGGCTGTAGGATGTGAGAGCTCTGATGAGTGTCCGTTTGATAACTCCTGTGTCAACAAAGTCTGTTTTGACATTTGCCATCCTAGATTTTGTGGAGAAAATGCAGAGTGTCAGACAACAGCACACCGTCCCACTTGCACATGTCCACCAGGAACCACAGGCAATCCAAACGTCAAGTGTTCGGCACTTGCTTTCGATAAACCAGTTCCAATTGTTCCTGCAGTTGCTGCAGATAGACCCCCTGTTGCAGAAACACCAGTTCATCCCATTGCTGGTCCAATGGCTACAGGACTGCCTCCTTTGGTGGAGCAGGCAACGCATCGTCCAACAGAGCCGCCAGTCTCACGACCTCCTCCACCTCCGATACGTCCTTTAGGCCTTCTTGCCTGTGAGAACAACGATGATTGTGACATGGCTAATTCATGTTTAAACAAACTGTGTTACAGTGTTTGTAGTCTCGGGGTTTGTGGTGAAAACACTGACTGTAAGACTGTTGATCATAGACCAGTTTGCCTCTGTCAGCCTGGAACAACTGGAAATCCACAAAAAGGCTGCATTGCTGTAATAACAGAAAAACCAGATATTACAAAACCTCCGGTTTCCAAACAACCACTAGATAGTGTAATGCCAATAGACCCAATTCCTGGTCCTACCTCGCCTCCACCATCACCACTAACAGAAAAACCAGTTCCTTCAACAACAGAACCTCCAGTTCCACTGCCTCCTGCAATACCAACTGCTCCACCAAATGCTGTAGGTTGTGAAAATACTGACGACTGTCCAAATGATAACAGCTGCATCAATCGCGTCTGTCTAAACGTATGTTTCCCTGGTCTGTGTGGTGAGGCTGCTGATTGTAATACTGTTGACCACCGACCCACTTGTGTCTGTCCCCCAGGCACGACAGGCAATCCCACAAAAGAGTGCAAAGCTGTTGCTACTGACGGACTTGTTACCCCAATTCCAATTGCTGGCACATCAAGCTTACCACCTAGTGAGCCAATTTTACCTGTATCAGGTCCCACTGCTCCTGCTCCACCACCTTTAGCTGAACGACCAATAACAAAACCCCCAGAACCGACAATTCCAAGACCAACACTTCCTCTACTTCTTCCACCAGTTGTCATTGCATGTGAGAATAATGATGACTGCACATCGGATAACTCTTGCATCAACAAACAATGCTATGATGTGTGTAGTCTTGGAGTCTGTGGTGAGGACGCAGAATGTAAGATTGACAGTCATCGTCCAGTCTGTAGCTGTCCTCCAGGAACCACGGGAAATCCTTTACACAAATGTGTATCTTCACTGACAGAAAGACCTGCCATCCAACTACCTCCCATGGCAGAAATTATGCCTACTGAAACTGGCGACCCAGTCCGTCCATTAACTGGTCCAACAAGTCCAGGTTTACCACCACTGACTGAACACCCAACACCGAGACCCAGACCACCACCAGTGACACAGCCTCCACCACCACCAACACCTGGTCCTATGGCTGTAGGATGTGAGAGCTCTGATGAGTGTCCGTTTGATAACTCCTGTGTCAACAAAGTCTGTTTTGACATTTGCCATCCTAGATTTTGTGGAGAAAATGCAGAGTGTCAGACAACAGCACACCGTCCCACTTGCACATGTCCACCAGGAACCACAGGCAATCCAAACGTCAAGTGTTCGGCACTTGCTTTCGATAAACCAGTTCCAATTGTTCCTGCAGTTGCTGGAGATAGACCCCCTGTTGCAGAAACACCAGTTCATCCCATTGCTGGTCCAATGGCTACAGGACTGCCTCCTTTGGTGGAGCAGGCAACGCATCGTCCAACAGAGCCGCCAGTCTCACGACCTCCTCCACCTCCGATACGTCCTTTAGGCCTTCTTGCCTGTGAGAACAACGATGATTGTGACATGGCTAATTCATGTTTAAACAAACTGTGTTACAGTGTTTGTAGTCTCGGGGTTTGTGGTGAAAACACTGACTGTAAGACTGTTGATCATAGACCAGTTTGCCTCTGTCAGCCTGGAACAACTGGAAATCCACAAAAAGGCTGCATTGCTGTAATAACAGAAAAACCAGATATTACAAAACCTCCGGTTTCCAAACAACCACCAGATAGTGTAATGCCAATAGACCCAATTCCTGGTCCTACCTCGCCTCCACCATCACCACTAACAGAAAAACCAGTTCCTTCAACAACAGAACCTCCAGTTCCACTGCCTCCTGCAATACCAACAGCTCCACCAAATGCTGTAGGTTGTGAAAATACTGACGACTGTCCAAATGATAACAGCTGCATCAATCGCGTCTGTCTAAACGTATGTTTCCCTGGTCTGTGTGGTGAGGCTGCTGATTGTAATACTGTTGACCACCGACCCACTTGTGTCTGTCCCCCAGGCACGACAGGCAATCCCACAAAAGAGTGCAAAGCTGTTGCTACTGACGGACTTGTTACCCCAATTCCAATTGCTGGCACATCAAGCTTACCACCTAGTGAGCCAATTTTACCTGTATCAGGTCCCACTGCTCCTGCTCCACCACCTTTAGCTGAACGACCAATAACAAAACCCCCAGAACCGACAATTCCAAGACCAACACTTCCTCTACTTCTTCCACCAGTTGTCATTGCATGTGAGAATAATGATGACTGCACATCGGATAACTCTTGCATCAACAAACAATGCTATGATGTGTGTAGTCTTGGAGTCTGTGGTGAGGACGCAGAATGTAAGATTGACAGTCATCGTCCAGTCTGTAGCTGTCCTCCAGGAACCACGGGAAATCCTTTACACAAATGTGTATCTTCACTGACAGAAAGACCTGCCATCCAACTACCTCCCATGGCAGAAATTATGCCTACTGAAACTGGCGACCCAGTCCGTCCATTAACTGGTCCAACAAGTCCAGGTTTACCACCACTGACTGAACACCCAACACCGAGACCCAGACCACCACCAGTGACACAGCCTCCACCACCACCAACACCTGGTCCTATGGCTGTAGGATGTGAGAGCTCTGATGAGTGTCCGTTTGATAACTCCTGTGTCAACAAAGTCTGTTTTGACATTTGCCATCCTAGATTTTGTGGAGAAAATGCAGAGTGTCAGACAACAGCACACCGTCCCACTTGCACATGCCCACCAGGAACCACAGGCAATCCAAACGTCAAGTGTTCGGCACTTGCTTTCGATAAACCAGTTCCAATTGTTCCTGCAGTTGCTGGAGATAGACCCCCTGTTGCAGAAACACCAGTTCATCCCATTGCTGGTCCAATGGCTACAGGACTGCCTCCTTTGGTGGAGCAGGCAACGCATCGTCCAACAGAGCCGCCAGTCTCACGACCTCCTCCACCTCCGATACGTCCTTTAGGCCTTCTTGCCTGTGAGAACAACGATGATTGTGACATGGCTAATTCATGTTTAAACAAACTGTGTTACAGTGTTTGTAGTCTCGGGGTTTGTGGTGAAAACACTGACTGTAAGACTGTTGATCATAGACCAGTTTGCCTCTGTCAGCCTGGAACAACTGGAAATCCACAAAAAGGCTGCATTGCTGTAATAACAGAAAAACCAGATATTACAAAACCTCCGGTTTCCAAACAACCACTAGATAGTGTAATGCCAATAGACCCAATTCCTGGTCCTACCTCGCCTCCACCATCACCACTAACAGAAAAACCAGTTCCTTCAACAACAGAACCTCCAGTTCCACTGCCTCCTGCAATACCAACAGCTCCACCAAATGCTGTAGGTTGTGAAAATACTGACGACTGTCCAAATGATAACAGCTGCATCAATCGCGTCTGTCTAAACGTATGTTTCCCTGGTCTGTGTGGTGAGGCTGCTGATTGTAATACTGTTGACCACCGACCCACTTGTGTCTGTCCCCCAGGCACGACAGGCAATCCCACAAAAGAGTGCAAAGCTGTTGCTACTGACGGACTTGTTACCCCAATTCCAATTGCTGGCACATCAAGCTTACCACCTAGTGAGCCAATTTTACCTGTATCAGGTCCCACTGCTCCTGCTCCACCACCTTTAGCTGAACGACCAATAACAAAACCCCCAGAACCGACAATTCCAAGACCAACACTTCCTCTACTTCTTCCACCAGTTGTCATTGCATGTGAGAATAATGATGACTGCACATCGGATAACTCTTGCATCAACAAACAATGCTATGATGTGTGTAGTCTTGGAGTCTGTGGTGAGGACGCAGAATGTAAGATTGACAATCATCGTCCAGTCTGTAGCTGTCCTCCAGGAACCACGGGAAATCCTTTACACAAATGTGTATCTTCACTGACAGAAAGACCTGCCATCCAACTACCTCCCATGGCAGAAATTATTCCTACTGAAACTGGCGACCCAGTACGTCCATTAACTGGTCCAACAAGTCCAGGTTTACCACCACTGACTGAACACCCAACACCGAGACCCAGACCACCACCAGTGACACAGCCTCCACCACCACCAACACCTGGTCCTATGGCTGTAGGATGTGAAAGCACCAGTCAGTGTCCGTTCGATAACTCCTGTGTCAACAAAGTCTGTCTTGACGTTTGTTATCCTGGTTTCTGTGGTGATAATGCTGACTGCATTACATCTGGACACCGTCCTACCTGCCAGTGCCCTCAAGGAACTACTGGTAACCCAACACTAAAATGCTCTGTTCTTGAGGTGGATACACCTATTCTGCCCACCCCTCCGGCTGCTGGAGAAAAGTTTCCAGATGCAGAGGCAATCATCCATCCTGTTGTGGGTCCAACAGCTACCGTACATCCTCCTTTGGCCGAGTACCCAACACATCATCCCCCACCGACACCTACACGACCTCCCCCTTCTACTGTTACTCCGTCAGTTATCATTGCATGTGCAAACAATGATGATTGTGACATGGGTAAGTCTTGCATCAACATGTTATGTTATGATGTATGCAGTCTGAACTCTTGTGGTGAAGATGCTCACTGTCAGAGCGTGAGCCACAGACCAGTGTGTCTGTGCCCCCTTGGAACTACGGGAGATCCTCAGGTTGGCTGCACAGCCACTGCTACAGAAAGGATTACAACTCTTCCCCCAATCACAGGCATACCACCACAGAAAGAAGACATTTCCATACAACTCCATACTGGCCCAACGTCAGAAATGCCACCTCCAGTTGCAGAATATACAACCATCAGGCCTCCTGAGCCTATATTCACTGTACTGCCTCCAGTTCCCACTCCTCCACCAGTAACTATTGGGTGTGAAAGCAATAGTCACTGTCCATATGATAATACGTGTGTGAATCGATTTTGTCTTAACGTGTGTACTCCTGGTTTGTGTGGAGAAAATGCTGCTTGCCAAACTCTAGGTCATAGACCTTCTTGTAGTTGCTATCCTGGAACAACAGGAAATCCTACGCAACAGTGCACTGCCCTGATGACGGAAAGACCTACAACAGCGTCACCTGTGTCTCAGATGCAACACCCACCAGATGATCCAATCATTATACCAGAGAAAGGTCCAACCACCACTTCACTCCCTCCACTGACAGAAGTTCCTGCAATTGGACCCCCTGAACCTCCTACACCTCCACCTCTACACTATCCAATTATTCCTGAAATTGCAATTGCTTGCCGTAACAATGATGACTGCACTTTGGACTCCTCTTGTATTAACAACTTTTGCTATGATGTGTGCAGTCTTGGAATTTGTGAAGACAGCGCCAAATGTAAAGTTGACAATCATCGTCCAGTCTGTAGCTGTCCTCCAGGAACCACGGGAAATCCTCTTAAAAAATGTGTGTCTTTACAGACAGAAAGACCAGCAACCCAACAACCTCCCATGGCAGAAATTATGCCTACTGAACCTGGCGACCCAGTACGTCCATTACCTGCACCAACAAGTCCAGGTTTACCACCACTGGCTGAACAGCCAACACCGAGACCCAGACCACCACCAGTGACACAGCCTCCACCACCACCAACACCTGGTCCTATGGCTGTAGGATGTGAGAGCTCTGATGAGTGTCCATTTGATAACTCCTGTGTCAACAAATTTTGTTTTGACATTTGTCATCCTGGTTTATGTGGGGTAAATGCAGAGTGTCAGACAACTGGACACCGTCCCACTTGCACATGTCCACCAGGAACCATAGGCAATCCTACCATTAAATGCTCGGCTCTTGCTGTGGATAAACCAGTTTCTCCAGCTCCTCCAATTGCAGGGGATAGACCTCCTGCAGCAGAGATAACTATCCTTCCCATTTCAGGTCCCTCAACCACAGTACTTCCTCCTCTATTGGAACAGCCAACACACCCTCCTCCTGAGCCATCAGTGTCTAGTCCTCCCTTACCTCACTTAATTCCTTCTATTTCTATAGCATGTGAAAATAATGATGGTTGTGATTATGATAACACCTGCCTTAATATGCTGTGCTATGATGCATGTAGTGTTGGGGTATGTGGGGAGTCTGCTGAGTGCAGAACTGTTAGTCATAGACCTGTGTGTCTTTGTCCGCCTGGCACAACTGGAAATCCACAAATTCAATGCAAAGCTTTAATTGTTGAAAGTTCATCAACAGCGCCTCCAATTGCTGAGGTGCCGCTTACACCTCAAGAATCCATTCGTCCAATTTCAGATACAACTCATCGACCCTCACCAATAGTAGAAACACCCGAACCTAGACCTCAGGAGCCTACAACCGCTCAGCCGACATCGACCTTCTCACAACCGCCAATCATCGTTGGGTGTGAAAAGAACGACCAGTGTGGCTCCGACTCCACCTGCGTCAATCGACTCTGCACGGACATCTGTAGTCCGAAATTGTGTGCCGAGAATGCCCATTGCCAAACAATTCGACATCGGCCAACATGTTTATGCCCAGTTGGTACCACTGGCAATCCCACAGAAGGTTGTGTGTCTATGGCAACTGACAGACCAATAATTGAGGCACCCATAACAGGAACACCTCAGCAGCCAGAACACCACCCAGTACATCCTGTAATGGGCTCCCCAACAACTCCACTTCCTCCACTAGCTGAAACACTCACACCAAGACCTCCAACACCAGACTTTACAACACCTCTTTCACATGCTATTACTCCCGTCATTGCAATTGCTTGTGGGAATAATGATGACTGTACAATGGACAGCTCTTGTATAAACAAACTTTGCTATGATGTGTGTAGTTTAGGAGTCTGTGGCGACGACGCAGAGTGCAAGGTAAAAAGTCACCGTCCATACTGTAGCTGTCCTCCAGGAACCACGGGAAATCCTCTTAAAAAATGTGTGTCTTTACAGACAGACAGACCTGATATCCTACTACCTCCCATGAAAGAAATTATACCTCCAGAACCTGGCGACCCAGTCCGTCCATTACCTGGACCAACAAGTCCAGGTTTACCACCACTGGCTGAGCACCCAACACCGAGACCCAGACCACCACCAGTGACACAGCCTCCACCACCACCAACACCTGGTCCTATGGCTGTAGGATGTGAGAGCTCTGATGAGTGTCCGTTCCATAACTCCTGTGTCAACAAAGTCTGTTTTGACATTTGCCATCCTAGATTTTGTGGAGAAAATGCAGAGTGTCAGACATCTGGACACCGTCCCTCTTGCACATGTCCACCAGGAACCACAGGTAATCCTACCATTAAATGCTCGGCTCTTGCAGTGCATAAACCTGTTTCTTCAGCTCCTCCGGTTTCCGGAGGTAAACCGGTTTCTGAAGAAGAGACAACCATCCATATCATCTCAGGTTCCATAGCCACAGTACTTCCTCCTCTAGCAGAGTACCCAACACATCCTCCTCCACAGCCTCCAATCAAAAGACCTCTGCCACCTACAATAGCTCCTCTATTAACAGTTGCCTGTAAAAACAATGATGACTGTGACATGGAACATTCATGCCTGAACACACTTTGTTACGACGTTTGCAGTCTTGGAGTTTGTGGCGATAACTCTGATTGCAGGTCGATCAATCACAGACCGGTGTGCCTTTGTCCACCTGGGACAACTGGAAACCCACAAGTAGATTGCAAAGCATATGCGACAGAAAAGCCTGACATTACCACCCAACGTCCCAGTGTTGAACTGCTTCCAACTAGTGACCCACCAATCCGCCCACTTGCTAGTCCTACATCACCAAAACCACCACCTGTAGCTGAAGCTCCAGTTCCACCACCTACAGAACCTCCAGTTCCACTGCCTCCTGCAATACCAACTGCTCCACCAAATGCTGTAGGATGTGAGAGCACTGATAATTGTCCCTTTGAAACTAGCTGCATCAATCGCATCTGTCTAGACATCTGTCACCCTGGTCTGTGTGGTGAGGCTGCTGACTGTAAGACCGTGGACCACAGACCCACCTGTGTCTGTCCTCCAGGCACGACAGGCAATCCCACGCAGAAGTGTATAGCTGTCGCTACCGACAGGCCTGTTACCCACAGTCCAGTGGCAGGTACTTCAGTGTTACCGCCTGGAGAGCCAGTTTTACCGGCACCAGGTCTCACCTCTCCTGCTCCACCACCTTTAGCTGAACGGCCAACAACACCACCTCCAGAACCGACAATTCCAAGACCAACTCTTTCTCCAATCACTCCACCATTTGTCATTGCATGTAAGAATAATGATGACTGCACACAAGACAACTCTTGCATCAATAAACAATGCTATGATGTGTGCAGTCTTGGAGTCTGTGGCGAGGACGCAGACTGTAAGATCGACAATCATCGTCCAGTCTGTAGCTGTCCTCCAGGAACCACGGGAAATCCTTTGCGACAATGTGTGTCTTTACTGATAGAAAGACCAGCAACCCAACAATCTCCCATGGCAGAAATTGTGCCTACTCAACCTGACGACCCAGTACGTCCATTACCTGCACCAACAAGTCCAGGTTTACCACCACTGACTGAGCAGCCAACACCGAGACCCAGACCACCACCAGTGACACAGCCTCCACCACCACCCACACCTGGTCCTATGGCTGTAGGATGCGAGAGCTCTGATGAGTGTCCGTTCCATAACTCCTGTGTCAACAAACTTTGTTTTGACATTTGTCATCCTGGTTTATGTGGGGAAAATGCAGAGTGTCAGACAGTTGAACACATTGCAACTTGCACATGTCCACCAGGAACCATCGGTAATCCCACCATTAAATGCTCGGCTCTTGCTGTGGATAAACCAGTTCCACCGACTAGTCCGGTTGCTGGAGAGAGACCTCCTGGAGCAGAAACAATCATAAGTCCAATTCCAGGTCCCACAGGAACAATACTTCCTCCTATAGCCGAGGAGCCAAAACGCCCACCTACAGAACCACCAACATCACGACCGCTTCCACCTGCAATTGTTCCTCTAGGTTCAGTTGCTTGTAAAAACAATGATGACTGTGACATGGACAATTCATGCCTGAACCAAATTTGTTACAATGTTTGTAGCCTGAGCATTTGCGGTGAACAATCAGAATGTGTGAGTATCAATCACAGACCAGTGTGCCTTTGTCAACCTGGAACAACTGGAAATCCACAAGCAGGATGCAAAGCAATTGCGACAGAAAAGCCTGACATTACCACCCAACGTCCCAGTGTTGAACTGCTTACAACTAGTGACTCACCAATCCGCCCACTTGCTAGTCCTACATCACCAAAACCACAACCTTTAGCTGAAGCTCCAGTTCCACCACCTACAGAACCTCCAGTTCCACTGCCTCCTGCAATACCAACTGCTCCACCAAATGCTGTAGGATGTGAGAGCACTGATAATTGTCCCTTTGAAACTAGCTGCATCAATCGCATCTGTCTAGACATCTGTCACCCTGGTCTGTGTGGTGAGGCTGCTGACTGTAAGACCGTAGACCACAGACCCACCTGTGTCTGTCCTCCAGGCACGACAGGCAATCCCACGCAGAAGTGTATAGCTGTCGCTACCGACAGGCCTGTTACCCACAGTCCAGTGGCAGGTACTTCAGTGTTACCGCCTGGAGAGCCAGTTTTTCCGGCACCAGGTCTCACCTCTCCTGCTCCACCACCTTTAGCTGAACGGCCAACAACACCACCTCCAGAACCGACAATTCCAAGACCAACTCTTTCTCCAATCACTCCACCATTTGTCATTGCATGTAAGAATAATGATGACTGCACACAAGACAACTCTTGCATCAATAAACAATGCTATGATGTGTGCAGTCTTGGAGTCTGTGGCGAGGACGCAGACTGTAAGATCGACAATCATCGTCCAGTCTGTAGCTGTCCTCCAGGAACCACGGGAAATCCTTTGCGACAATGTGTGTCTTTACTGATAGAAAGACCAGCAACCCAACAACCTCCCATGGCAGAAATTGTGCCTACTCAACCTGGCGACCCAGTACGTCCATTACCTGCACCAACAAGTCCAGGTTTACCACCACTGGCTGAGCAGCCAACACCGAGACCCAGACCACCACCAGTGACACAGCCTCCACCACCACCCACACCTGGTCCTATGGCTGTAGGATGCGAGAGCTCTGATGAGTGTCCGTTCCATAACTCCTGTGTCAACAAACTTTGTTTTGACATTTGTCATCCTGGTTTATGTGGGGAAAATGCAGAGTGTCAGACAGTTGAACACATTGCAACTTGCACATGTCCACCAGGAACCATCGGTAATCCCACCATTAAATGCTCGGCTCTTGCTGTGGATAAACCAGTTCCACCGACTAGTCCGGTTGCTGGAGAGAGACCTCCTGGAGCAGAAACAATCATAAGTCCAATTCCAGGTCCCACAGGAACAATACTTCCTCCTATAGCCGAGGAGCCAAAACGCCCACCTACAGAACCACCAACATCACGACCGCTTCCACCTGCAATTGTTCCTCTAGGTTCAGTTGCTTGTAAAAACAATGATGACTGTGACATGGACAATTCATGCCTGAACCAAATTTGTTACAATGTTTGTAGCCTGAGCATTTGCGGTGAACAATCAGAATGTGTGAGTATCAATCACAGACCAGTGTGCCTTTGTCAACCTGGAACAACTGGAAATCCACAAGCAGGATGCAAAGCAATTGCGACAGAAAAGCCTGACATTACCACCCAACGTCCCAGTGTTGAACTGCTTCCAACTAGTGACTCACCAATCCGCCCACTTGCTAGTCCTACATCACCAAAACCACAACCTTTAGCTGAAGCTCCAGTTCCACCACCTACAGAACCTCCAGTTCCACTGCCTCCTGCAATACCAACTGCTCCACCAAATGCTGTAGGATGTGAGAGCACTGATAATTGTCCCTTTGAAACTAGCTGCATCAATCGCATCTGTCTAGACATCTGTCACCCTGGTCTGTGTGGTGAGGCTGCTGACTGTAAGACCGTAGACCACAGACCCACCTGTGTCTGTCCTCCAGGCACGACAGGCAATCCCACGCAGAAGTGTATAGCTGTCGCTACCGACAGGCCTGTTACCCACAGTCCAGTGGCAGGTACTTCAGTGTTACCGCCTGGAGAGCCAGTTTTACCGGCACCAGGTCTCACCTCTCCTGCTCCACCACCTTTAGCTGAACGGCCAACAACACCACCTCCAGAACCGACAATTCCAAGACCAACTCTTTCTCCAATCACTCCACCATTTGTCATTGCATGTAAGAATAATGATGACTGCACACAAGACAACTCTTGCATCAATAAACAATGCTATGATGTGTGCAGTCTTGGAGTCTGTGGCGAGGACGCAGACTGTAAGATCGACAATCATCGTCCAGTCTGTAGCTGTCCTCCAGGAACCACGGGAAATCCTTTGCGACAATGTGTGTCTTTACTGATAGAAAGACCAGCAACCCAACAACCTCCCATGGCAGAAATTGTGCCTACTCAACCTGGCGACCCAGTACGTCCATTACCTGCACCAACAAGTCCAGGTTTACCACCACTGGCTGAGCAGCCAACACCGAGACCCAGACCACCACCAGTGACACAGCCTCCACCACCACCCACACCTGGTCCTATGGCTGTAGGATGCGAGAGCTCTGATGAGTGTCCGTTCCATAACTCCTGTGTCAACAAACTTTGTTTTGACATTTGTCATCCTGGTTTATGTGGGGAAAATGCAGAGTGTCAGACAGTTGAACACATTGCAACTTGCACATGTCCACCAGGAACCATCGGTAATCCCACCATTAAATGCTCGGCTCTTGCTGTGGATAAACCAGTTCCACCGACTAGTCCGGTTGCTGGAGAGAGACCTCCTGGAGCAGAAACAATCATAAGTCCAATTCCAGGTCCCACAGGAACAATACTTCCTCCTATAGCCGAGGAGCCAAAACGCCCACCTACAGAACCACCAACATCACGACCGCTTCCACCTGCAATTGTTCCTCTAGGTTCAGTTGCTTGTAAAAACAATGATGACTGTGACATGGACAATTCATGCCTGAACCAAATTTGTTACAATGTTTGTAGCCTGAGCATTTGCGGTGAACAATCAGAATGTGTGAGTATCAATCACAGACCAGTGTGCCTTTGTCAACCTGGAACAACTGGAAATCCACAAGCAGGATGCAAAGCAATTGCGACAGAAAAGCCTGACATTACCACCCAACGTCCCAGTGTTGAACTGCTTCCAACTAGTGACTCACCAATCCGCCCACTTGCTAGTCCTACATCACCAAAACCACAACCTTTAGCTGAAGCTCCAGTTCCACCACCTACAGAACCTCCAGTTCCACTGCCTCCTGCAATACCAACTGCTCCACCAAATGCTGTAGGATGTGAGAGCACTGATAATTGTCCCTTTGAAACTAGCTGCATCAATCGCATCTGTCTAGACATCTGTCACCCTGGTCTGTGTGGTGAGGCTGCTGACTGTAAGACCGTGGACCACAGACCCACCTGTGTCTGTCCTCCAGGCACGACAGGCAATCCCACGCAGAAGTGTATAGCTGTCGCTACCGACAGGCCTGTTACCCACAGTCCAGTGGCAGGTACTTCAGTGTTACCGCCTGGAGAGCCAGTTTTTCCGGCACCAGGTCTCACCTCTCCTGCTCCACCACCTTTAGCTGAACGGCCAACAACACCACCTCCAGAACCGACAATTCCAAGACCAACTCCTGATCCAATCACTCTACCAGTTGTCATTGCATGTAAGAATAATGATGACTGCACACAAGACAACTCTTGCATCAATAAACATTGCTATGATGTGTGCAGTCTTGGAGTCTGTGGCGAGGACGCAGAATGTAAGATCGACAATCATCGTCCAGTCTGTAGCTGTCCTCCAGGAACCACGGGAAATCCTTTGCGAGAATGTGTGTCTTTACTGATAGAAAGACCAGCAACCCAACAACCTCCCATGGCAGAAATTGTGCCTACTCAACCTGGCGACCCAGTACGTCCATTACCTGCACCAACAAGTCCAGGTTTACCACCACTGGCTGAGCCCCCAACACCGAGACCCAGACCACCACCAGTGACACAGCCTCCACCACCACCCACACCTGGTCCTATGGCTGTAGGATGTGAGAGCTCTGATGAGTGTCCGTTTGATAACTCCTGTGTCAACAAACTTTGTTTTGACATTTGCCATCCTGGTTTATGTGGGGAAAATGCAGAGTGTCAGACAGTTGAACACATTGCAACTTGCACATGTCCACCAGGAACCATCGGTAATCCCACCATTAAATGCTCCGCTCTTGCTGTGGATAAACCAGTTCCTCCGACTAGTCCGGTTGCTGGAGATAGACTTCCTGGAGCAGAAACAATCATAAGTCCAATTCCAGGTCCCACAGGAACAATACTTCCTCCTATAGCCGAGGAGCCAAAACGCCCACCTACAGAACCACCAACATCACGACCGGTTCCACCTGCAATTGTTCCTCTAGGTTCAGTTGCTTGTAAAAACAATGATGACTGTGACATGGACAATTCATGCCTGAACCAAATTTGTTACAATGTTTGTAGCCTGAGCATTTGCGGTGAACAATCAGAATGTGTGAGTATCAATCACAGACCAGTGTGCCTTTGTCAACCTGGAACAACTGGAAATCCACAAGCAGGATGCAAAGCAATTGCGACAGAAAAGCCTGACATTACCACCCAACGTCCCAGTGTTGAACTGCTTACAACTAGTGACTCACCAATCCGCCCACTTGCTAGTCCTACATCACCAAAACCACAACCTTTAGCTGAAGCTCCAGTTCCACCACCTACAGAACCTCCAGTTCCACTGCCTCCTGCAATACCAACTGCTCCACCAAATGCTGTAGGATGTGAGAGCACTGATAATTGTCCCTTTGAAACTAGCTGCATCAATCGCATCTGTCTAGACATCTGTCACCCTGGTCTGTGTGGTGAGGCTGCTGACTGTAAGACCGTGGACCACAGACCCACCTGTGTCTGTCCTCCAGGCACGACAGGCAATCCCACGCAGAAGTGTATAGCTGTCGCTACCGACAGGCCTGTTACCCACAGTCCAGTGGCAGGTACTTCAGTGTTACCGCCTGGAGAGCCAGTTTTTCCGGCACCAGGTCTCACCTCTCCTGCTCCACCACCTTTAGCTGAACGGCCAACAACACCACCTCCAGAACCGACAATTCCAAGACCAACTCCTGATCCAATCACTCTACCAGTTGTCATTGCATGTAAGAATAATGATGACTGCACACAAGACAACTCTTGCATCAATAAACATTGCTATGATGTGTGCAGTCTTGGAGTCTGTGGCGAGGACGCAGAATGTAAGATCGACAATCATCGTCCAGTCTGTAGCTGTCCTCCAGGAACCACGGGAAATCCTTTGCGAGAATGTGTGTCTTTACTGATAGAAAGACCAGCAACCCAACAACCTCCCATGGCAGAAATTTTGCCTACTCAACCTGGCGACCCAGTACGTCCATTACCTGCACCAACAAGTCCAGGTTTACCACCACTGGCTGAGCCCCCAACACCGAGACCCAGACCACCACCAGTGACACAGCCTCCACCACCACCCACACCTGGTCCTATGGCTGTAGGATGTGAGAGCTCTGATGAGTGTCCGTTTGATAACTCCTGTGTCAACAAACTTTGTTTTGACATTTGTCATCCTGGTTTATGTGGGGAAAATGCAGAGTGTCAGACAGTTGAACACATTGCAACTTGCACATGTCCACCAGGAACCATCGGTAATCCCACCATTAAATGCTCGGCTCTTGCTGTGGATAAACCAGTTCCTCCGACTAGTCCGGTTGCTGGAGATAGACTTCCTGGAGCAGAAACAATCATAAGTCCAATTCCAGGTCCCACAGGAACAATACTTCCTCCTATAGGCGAGGAGCCAAAACGCCCACCTACAGAACCACCAACATCACGACCGGTTCCACCTGCAATTGTTTCTCTAGGTTCAGTTGCTTGTAAAAACAATGATGACTGTGACATGGACAATTCATGCCTGAACCAAATTTGTTACAATGTTTGTAGCCTGAGCATTTGCGGTGAACAATCAGAATGTGTGAGTATCAATCACAGACCAGTGTGCCTTTGTCAACCTGGAACAACTGGAAATCCACAAGCAGGATGCAAAGCAATTGCGACAGAAAAGCCTGAGATTACCACCCAACGTCCCAGTGTTGAACTGCTTACAACTAGTGACTCACCAATCCGCCCACTTGCTAGTCCTACATCACCAAAACCACAACCTTTAGCTGAAGCTCCAGTTCCACCACCTACAGAACCTCCAGTTCCACTGCCTCCTGCAATACCAACTGCTCCACCAAATGCTGTAGGATGTGAGAGCACTGATAATTGTCCCTTTGAAACTAGCTGCATCAATCGCATCTGTCTAGACATCTGTCACCCTGGTCTGTGTGGTGAGGCTGCTGACTGTAAGACCGTGGACCACAGACCCACCTGTGTCTGTCCTCCAGGCACGACAGGCAATCCCACGCAGAAGTGTATAGCTGTCGCTACCGACAGGCCTGTTACCCACAGTCCAGTGGCAGGTACTTCAGTGTTACCGCCTGGAGAGCCAGTTTTTCCGGCACCAGGTCTCACCTCTCCTGCTCCACCACCTTTAGCTGAACGGCCAACAACACCACCTCCAGAACCGACAATTCCAAGACCAACTCCTGATCCAATCACTCTACCAGTTGTCATTGCATGTAAGAATAATGATGACTGCACACAAGACAACTCTTGCATCAATAAACATTGCTATGATGTGTGCAGTCTTGGAGTCTGTGGCGAGGACGCAGAATGTAAGATCGACAATCATCGTCCAGTCTGTAGCTGTCCTCCAGGAACCACGGGAAATCCTTTGCGAGAATGTGTGTCTTTACTGATAGAAAGACCAGCAACCCAACAACCTCCCATGGCAGAAATTGTGCCTACTCAACCTGGCGACCCAGTACGTCCATTACCTGCACCAACAAGTCCAGGTTTACCACCACTGACTGAGCACCCAACACCGAGACCCAGACCACCACCAGTGACACAGCCTCCACCACCACCAACACCTGGTCCTATGGCTGTAGGATGTGAGAGCTCTGATGAGTGTCCGTTTGATAACTCCTGTGTCAACAAACTTTGTTTTGACATTTGTCATCCTGGTTTATGTGGGGAAAATGCAGAGTGTCAGACAGTTGGACACCGTCCCACTTGCACATGTCCACCAGGAACCATTGGTAATCCCAATATTAAATGCTCGGCTCTTGCTGTGGATAAACCAGTTCCTCCGACTAGTCCGGTTGCTGGAGATAGACTTCCTGGAGCAGATACAATCATAAGTCCAATTCCTGGTCCCACAGGAACAATACTTCCTCCTATAGGCGAGGAGCCAAAACGCCCACCTACAGAACCACCAACATCACGACCGTTTCCACCTACAATTGTTCCTCTAGGTTCAGTTGCTTGTAAAAACAATGATGACTGTGACATGGACAATTCATGCCTGAACCAAATTTGTTACAATGTTTGCAGCCTAGGCATTTGTGGTGAAGATGCCGATTGCAAAATTTTATATCACAGGCCAGTATGTCTGTGTCCACCTGGTACAACAGGAAATCCACAGCAAAGATGCTCTTCTATAGGCACTGTTCGACCTGAAACTGAACCACCAATAGCCAAGATAACACCAGCACCTCCTGGTGAACCTACGAGACCTGTTGCAGGTGTTAGCGTAGATCCCTTGCCCCCTCTGGTGTCTAAGCCTCCACCCAGCCCTACGGAGCCCCCTCTACCAGTAGTACCCAAGGTGCCCACTCCTCCACCTCTTCCTATTGGCTGCACCAGCAATGATGAGTGTCCATTTGATAACACTTGTGTTAACAAACTGTGCTTTGACGTATGTTATCCTGGGTTGTGTGGTATCAATGCCAATTGTGAGACAACAGGGCATCGGCCCTCTTGTGTGTGCCCCAGTGGTACCAGCGGGAATCCTACCATAGAGTGCATAGCTCAAGCTACGGAGAGCCCAGAGGAGCCTTCACCTCCCATGGGTCACAGCACTCCTCATTCACCTCATGAACCAGAGGTGCCCATTCAACCACCTGCATCCCCCAGGCCTCCACCTTTAGTAGAGATGCCCACCACAACACCTGAACCTCTGACACCGAGGCCCCCAATACCTCCTATTCAGCCTCATATTGTTATCGCTTGCAAAAACAATGATGAATGCCCTATAGACAACTCCTGTCTCAACCACATATGTTATGATGTCTGTGCTTTGGGTATCTGCGGAGAGAATGCTGCCTGCCAGATCTTCAATCACCGTCCTGTTTGTGAGTGCCCCCAAGGCACAAGTGGCACTCCTACAGACGGCTGCCAGGCAGTGCTTGTAGAGCACACAACGCCCCTCACGCCCACCATGGAAACTCCACCACCATTGATAGACAAGCCAATCATGCCAGTGGCGACACCGGGCTCAAGCCCCCCACCACCACTGGCTGAGGTAGGAACACCCAAGCCATCCCCACCTCCTGTTATCAGACCCCCGCCTCCGCCTACAGCTTCTCCTTTAGCAGTTGGGTGTGAAAGTACAGATCAATGTCCATATGACAATTCGTGTGTCAATCAGCTGTGTCTTGATGTGTGTCATCCAGCCCTGTGTGGTGAAAATGCTGAATGTCAGACAAGAGCACATAAGATAGAGTGCAGATGTCCTCCAGGCACCACTGGGAACCCCACACTCAAGTGTTCAGCATTAGCTGTGGTGGGGCCGACGACGACGCCGCCTCCAATGATTGGGGATCACACACCGCTGCCACAGCAGCCTCTGCAGCCTGGGATAGGACCCATCTCCACTCCTCTTCCACCCATTGCCCTGTTCCCTTCCACACAGCCGCCAGAGCCGCCACTCCCCACCCCTCCACCTCAACCCATTTTCCCACAAATATTAATAGCCTGTAAGAATAACGATGACTGTAACTTGGACAACTCGTGCATC